>NC_072833.1:7255000-7555000 GCF_027744805.1 Dunckerocampus dactyliophorus
TAAGAAGCACTCTGCTCATCCAGCTTTAACATCGCTGATGAGGAGTCATTGATGAGTCATGAGTCCGGGGGGGGGCATTTTCCAGATGCAGCTGTTTTTTTTGTTTTTGTTTTTTAATTATTGGCCCTCGGCATATTGTGCAAATAAAATTAATTTATTATTAATGAGGTAGATTAGTGGATATTACACTAATTTGTCACGAAGAACACAAAGCTGAGACGTGGATGTTTTGTTAGCATATATTGATTGGTTTCAGCATCTTTCATGCACAAAAATGTACCATCAACCTTTACCAATATTTCTCTATGCGGTCATCCTGCAGTATATATATTTCAGAGCATTTTTGGTAATTCATTTTGGAAAAGGGTGTCCATAAAGATGCCTGAACTTGCAATCAGTAAACATTTGGACTTTTATGTGTAGTTATTTGCATGTTAAGGAGATGAGACGGTAGCTGGCATTGTCAGGCTAACGTACACCTTGGCATGGAACAGAAGCTAAGACCAATTTAAACGGTTCAGGCACTAATTACTGTCACCTGGCTTTACACATGAACCCGTGTTGTGTTGCTCAGTAGATGACATTTATTGTGGCCCGAGCAGATGAAAACAAGGATTCCTTGTTTCAGAGGAATTATTCACTGGGGGAATATCAAATTCCAGTTGGAACAACGGGATCCTTCTTAATGCAACACACACTGCCCCTTTTGAGAGTTTGCATTACGGACGTGAAATAGCCTATGACCACCACTCAGTGTGTGCATGTGTGGGGCTCTCACTCGAATAAAGATGGTCTTGTCCCCGAGTCGGTAGCGACCCTCAGACAGGTACTCAATGGAGACCCTGTTGGAGCAGTTGCAAGGCGGCTCCTCCGCACCATGCTCCTGAAAGAAAAGATATAGCATGTCAAGATATTGTCTCCTGCTGGCATATTTGCACGGTAGATATTCTTACAGCATCTGTTTCCTTTGGGGGGGGGGGAGTGTTTCCAATAAAACCAGACAAGAAACCCATCTGACGCCACAATAAAATGATTTTTTTAAAAAAGTTGCTTTTATGTTTCTTTGGCTGCAGGACGCCACATATGTGTATATCCCTAAGTGTCACGTGCAGTAAGTAGCCTGTCACAGGTCGCCTGCGGAGGGTCACATGGCTTTGGTGTGTCATGTGCCCCGTGGGGCTGCCAGTGAAGCGGCAAAGCGTCGCCATCTTGGTTTGCACACGTGCCCCTGTCGTGACGCAGCGGCATGACAGCGGAGTTGAGGGCCCGTGCACATGACAAATGAAATCGATGCTTACATGTGTCACTCACGTACATAGCGGATGGAGATTAAATAAAAAGGTAATATATGATATGATATAATATAGTATCATATATTATAGCGTAATGTAACGTAAGAACTCTAAGCAAAATTAATTTGTAGATCATCTCTTGCTTTTTTATTGTCACTAGTCCAATAATTATGCTCTACTATTATTATTCATTAACCATGATGACCATGTTGTCCTTCCATCCATCTTTTTTCCATGCCGCTCATCCTCATTAGGGTCACGGGGGTATGCTGGAACCTATCCCAGCCGATTTCGGGCGAGGCCCTAATTACCGGGGTACACCCTGGACTGGTCGCCAGCCAACCGCAGGGCACATATAGACAGACAAACAATCATGCCCAAGCGGAGATTCGAACCCAGGTCTTCCCAATCTCCTGACTGTGTGGCCAACATGCTAACCACTCGGCCCACTAATACAGATTTGTGAGTCTAATTTCAGCAAGATAGGCCTCTCGTTTTAGTCTAGGAAAAGGAGAAATTATTTTATTTTATTATGAAATTACTTTATGCTATATTAAATCAAATTATAGCATATAAGGATCTCAAAATGTGTTGGCACTCACCCCAGACTGGTAGAGGCCGCCATGTTGGCAGCACACACTGAAGGTCTTAACTGCTGGGGGAGGCTCCTCGGTCAGCAGCAAGGTCTCTTCCAGCTCAATCTCCTTCTCCAGCTTGACCAGCACAGGAGGCTCCACGCCGTACCTGTTAAGTTCACATATAGCAGCGTTGTCATTCGGACGGAAAAGCTATGTCTTTATTAAAACGTTGCAGACGACATACTTGGAGACGATGCGTCCGATTTCCAACAGACAGAGACACACCTGCCGCGGCTCCTTATGCAGCACTGAGGAACAAAACAAACAAGTGAACATCCGAACTTTTGAGGGTGAATAACGTGAGGCAGCAGCTGTCCTCTCTGCTCCTGTTAGGCAACATATAGCGGTCAGAGCGGGACGACAGAGGTGCAACGTTTGAAAACGTGACATGGAAGTTAATGATTCCCCGAAGGGAGATGCTGGGTGAATCATGCAGAAGGGAACATGGATTCAGAGCAGAGAGCAGCAAATCTAAAGATATTTATAAAACAGCCCCACTTTATTTTTGTCAAGAAAAGCATGCAATTTGCTTTTGGAGAGCAATCACTAATAATGAAGTCATTAAAGTGTAAAAAAAAAAAAAAAAAGTACTCAGGGTTGATTGCACTGAAGGAACGATCTCATTACAGTACACCATTAAGAAGTGAGGATTAAAAGAACATAATCGCCTCGATGGGGGGCCTTTTAGTTAAGGTCTTAACATGAAAATGAGGCAACAGTAAAACCGTCAATAACGACGAACATTGCGGCCTATTTCACCAAAATGTTCAGATTTTGACAAGGTTTTAAGGAAATCTTATGCTACTCACGCTAAACAAGGTGAGGATGCGTTTCAGTTTAATGCTGCCAAAAATCTGGAACGGTCTTCCAGAAGATGTGCGACAATCCTCGACTTTGGCAATGTTCAAATCCAAGCTGAAAACAGTTCGACCGCCACAGTTCGCTGTGCATATGACAACTGAAAGTATTTTATCTGCACTCTTCATTTTTTATCTTTTTTTTGTTTTATGGAATGATTTATGAAACTTTATGCAATGATTTTTATTAAATGATTTTACCTTTCTTTTCTGTAAAGCACTTTGAATTGCCTTGTGTATGAATTGTGCTTTATAAGTAAATATTACTCTATTAAAGAGTAATACAAGTTTTCCACAAAACAATGAGCCGCCTGTGTTTTTAGATGGGGGACGGCCCGGCCCATAGCAGCACCCGCTGCTCGTTGAGAAGAGCGACATGTGCTTTTACGTCAGAGTCTACCAAAGTCTCTTCACTAGATTTATCGCAAGTGGCTTTTTGAAGAGTATGTAGGAGTCTGATTACTCACTACATGGAGCGAGAAAGTCGCAAAGTTGGCAACGCCGATCCCTCCTGTTCCATCCTTTTATTCTCTGGCAGAGCAGGCGCGTTTGCAATGTGTTTATAAGCGAGGGCGAATTGGTAGCGCCACATCTATTTGTGGCAGGTCGCCCAAAAATAAATGAATATTTGGGAAACACTGAAACCCGCACCTGGGGAAAAATACCTTCGCATATTGAGATCAATATGTGTATTTAAAAGTGG
Source organism: Dunckerocampus dactyliophorus (assembly GCF_027744805.1). Lineage (NCBI taxonomy): Eukaryota > Metazoa > Chordata > Actinopteri > Syngnathiformes > Syngnathidae > Dunckerocampus > Dunckerocampus dactyliophorus. The sequence continues at coordinate 7,258,491 of NC_072833.1, forward strand.
GGTATTTAAACCAGAGGTGTCCAAAGCGCGGCCCGAGGGCCATATGCAGCCCCGCAGTTCGTCTTTTTTTTGCCTTTTTACAAGATAGGTTTTTCAGGAATTAATTAAATAATGAACGCTGTTTCGTGGTTGACTATAGCCTATTATTAGTCAAAAATATGCATATTTATTCAAATTGTATGTATTCTTGGCCTAAATAAAGCATTTAAGCATGAAAATTGCTAAATGAAGGAAAATACAAAGCCTGGATACATGTACTATACAGTACAGGAAGTTATTGTTCAGAATCCTCAGCACCCTTAGAATCTTCTGCACCCTCATGCAGCACCCACCCACATGTTGTGTCTCTTACATGTGCTTCCTACGTTGTTGTCACACAGCGGAAAGTAGCTTTGCTCTTGTGAGTGACTGATTTCTCAGAGCTTTTATGTAAACTCCACAATGGCTTCTAAACATGCTGTCTTTTCTACTATCTTGTTTACGCCTAATTTCTGTCATATTTTCTATTACAATACAGTACAGTATTATGTTTACTATTCTTTGAGTGTACAGGTGATTATTCTGTGCTGTCTAATGGGCTCTAATAATGTTAAAAAACATATTTAGAAGGTTTTAAACAGGTTTTCTATGCTCTAAGTACAAAAATATTCCATTTATTAACATTTATTCATAAATGACAGAAATTAATTTATCATGGTCGGGTCTAGTACCAATTAACAGCGATAAACGAGGGATTACTGTAAGGAGCCGCTCGCATCCTTTGATTTTTCCCTTGGACACCCCTGATTTAAGGTTTTAGGATAATGGATGCAGTCCCCTACCGAGACCCTCAGACTCAAAGAGGTACGTCTCCTCCACGCCGATGTGCCGACACCAGGCCAGGAAGTTGGCTGTGTTGTCTCGAGCAAAGAATGAACCCGGAGAAGCATCGCGTTTACAGGCGACCTTCCTCATGGGAAACAGCTGTTGGGTAAAAGAAACTTTTAATATAGTGGAGCATAAATCAACGCACAAGCCTTCAGGTGAGGAGCTGACATCTGACTCACCTTGCTGAGTGCAGAGGGGCAGCTCTGGGCGATTTTAGTCTGCAGGACGCCGATAAGATGGCAGAGCTTCACGCCGTTGTTAAGCTCTTCCATGAAGAACTCGGCTCTTACCTCCTCTTCTGCAAAAGAAATGAAGCAACATTTAAGTCTAAAAGCAAGCATAAAAGATCCCATTCTCAGAGGCCCTTTATAGTCTTTATACTTTATGTCAGTCCACAACATGGGACAAGGCGGGGCGGGGGGGGTGGGGGTGGGGTGGGGGTGGGGGGGGGGGGGTGGGGGGGGGGGACAAAAGCACCCAAAATAAGCCTTGGGGCCCTCCCATGGTCCTTCATTGTAAATCAGTCCCCTGAGGCCACTGAATTCTCATGGGGGACAAAGCCCACAATGCGCAGAACACAAAGTGAAAATTGATTGCTCCACTAAAAGTGTATTCCACACAACAGAGGCTTGAAACTGACGCCCCCCCGCCCGCCACCTGCATTTCTGCAAAAAACATGGCGTACAGGTCATTCCAGTCACGTTCCCAATAAGTCTTGTTGATTGCTCAGTACCACCCCGCATTCCTCGTGGGACTCACGGACTGGGTGATACTAAAACCAACAGTAGGGTCAGTTTCAATTTCCACCCTGCTCCATTATGTACCAAAAAAGAGACAAAAGATGTCAGAATAATGGCGGAGACAGGCGGGATGAGGGATTTTGTTACACTGCTGGTTTCCGAGGACAGCTCAGGGCCACTTGGAAACAGCAGAATCCAAATCCAATTACATGGGAGAAACTGATAGTGGATCTACAGTATTGTGGTCAGCTATTGAAGAGTTTGGACATATTCAACCAGCACAAAAGATGAACTAGGACCTTTTATTTTGACCGTGCACCAGCTGAGGTCACAATTCCAGCTCTCAAACACTAAACATTAGTAATGGACGATACCACGGATTTTTTAACAATATGATACCAAGTAAAGCAGACCTTGGAATCATAATGATACCAATATCAATGCTTTGGCAAAGCAGTGAGTTTGAGAAATCATTTATCATTAACGCACACAATATCGGTTGTCAAATCAAACACCATAAATACACTAGTTTATGTTAAAAAGATACACCTAGACCTACAGTATAATACACAATACTTCGTTTCAGTTTGCTATATTACTATTAGCTGAAAAGTGGGCTAATTTAGTCTGAATAAACACCGGTTTGGATACTTACAATAAGAGTAGGAAGGAAAAGTAGTTCCTGTGAACGCATTACCACTGTGAGCGTAGCAACACAGCACAGCCAATATTAGGAAATTCTAATGTTAATTCCAAAGGCCTCTCTTGAACATACATCTCTCACAAAGGTGTCAAAATATCACTATCGATATCAGTATTGGAAACCATATTGAGATTTTGGTATCAATCAGCCAATCGCTCCTAAACACATAGCTCCGCCATCACCAAAATACAACCATGTCCATGAAAGCATTCAATTACCAATAAATTAGATAAATTATTTTTTTTCTAATTTCATTTTTTTATGTGATGAGAGAATCTTTTCCGGAGTGTTCTGAACTCCTGTTTCAACGGCAGTATTGTACTGAGCGGCGGTCTGATATAGCTGGCGCCATGTTGTACTCTTTACACGGCAAACTACGGCGGTATCTCAGGTTTCGTTATTAATTTGACAAAAACAAACAAAAAACGAGGCAAATCCAATGAATCAATTCCAGACACACACAATGATATTAATACATGTAGATTTTATAGAGAATAATTGTAGTTTTACATGCCGAAAACGGAGTGAAATAATTTTAAATGACGAATGGATGGAACTTATTGTTGCAGCGGACTTCTCGTGCATCCCGACGAGATCGAAATCAATCTCAACCTTTTTTATCATTGTGGTGGCACTCACAAATTTCTTTTGCCCCATGGCGGGTTATTTAACAGTCACACTCAATAATAAAATGCACAGTGAGTCAGCAACATTTAGGGTGCTATGTTTAGCCACTCAATTTCGTAGGAGGATACAGTACAGGGCAAACTGACTAGTTTGTTATGTGCAATATTTTACAAAAACCGAAGCAATGTTTGCGTGAAAATGTTCATCGAAAATCGAATCACACAAAAACTGAAGCTTTCGAAAATCGAGGTTTGACTGTAGTTGAGACTAAATCTCCTTGCAACCAAGTCGTGCACTCCGTTCCAACTCAACAGCTTCACGACACGATTACGGAGCAATAAAAAGTAGAACTTACCAAGCATGCCCGTGAGCCATATGGCGAGGTCCTCCTGCATGGGCACCAGGGTGGCTTCATGTCGCACCGCCAGCCACTGGTCGTATTGGAAGACGTCAGCGAGGCCCGGGCCGTGCCGTTGTGCCAACGGGCAGCGAGGACTCCGTGGGCTAAGCAAGGGGGCGTCAAACTTCTCTCCAAACCATACCTGGGGAGGAAACAACAGTCAGTCAGGGGTCAAATTTTGTTTGTAGCTGCTAAAATTTACATGCAGTATTTCTACGTACAACAACTACATGACCTCAAACTTGAATGGTGGTACGACATCCTCCTTGTTTATGATACTGTATAAGTTGGTCAACAAAGCGGTTTATCAGGCTCTAATAATAAGGTGAGCTCAAATGACATTCTCTCTCCAAATACTACTACTATTGCTGGAGTCAGGTGACGTGCAATGAATGCCAATTGTTCCCTTTCCCAGTGAAGTTTTAGTGGGCGTTGAAGGGTTTACGACCCGTGTGAAAAGGGGTATTCTATCGTTGTTGACACCAGAGATCAGGTCGTTTATTGTTATTCCGGGAACAAACAAACAAAAAAAACATACAATTGTATCCTACTAGTAATGTACTGTGGAACCCGCTTATGTCGACGAACCGTCTCCGTGCTCTTGTTATTACTTAAAAATGCTAACTAGAGTCGGCATCGACAAAAGAGTTGAGACCCAAATGAGTAAATCCTATGAATAATGTAGTAGTCGTATGTAGTATTGTCAACTATTGTTGCTAAGCAACTATTGTGTAGTTATACAGCATTGAATTGTGCACACAGTGACTTCCTGTTCAGTGCAAAGTAAGCCTAAAAAATAAGAATGGCAGTACAGTGAACCCTCTTAAGTGGGTCCCGCCTATATAAAGTGAGGGAGCGATGTTCGACCCGCAATGTAGTCCCGATCCACCGTGCTCTCATTACATATAAAAGTACTGATAAATTCCCGCTTAATCTAACGTCAACCGCTTTTCTCCAAGTAAAATTTGAGACGCAAATGATTCAATTGCATGAAAAATGGGGGGGGTTTATGGCGATGTGTTGTAGTATTAACATCCTCATTATTGCCATCCAGCGTGAAACAACACCGACATAACTACTGTCTCGTTATACAGCATTAAACACACACAGTGACTTCCTGTTCAGTGCAAGGTAACCTTCAAAATAAAAGCATGGTAGTATTAACCACAGCAACTAACAAAATGCACCCATTCCATTCCATTTCATTCTCCTTATGTCTCTGGCCAAAGCCACAACTTAAAAACAATGGTTTGCTTTGGTTATGGTCAACAACCGCTTATGCCGCCAGCTAGTCCGAAGGGCGTCGACATAAACAGGTTCAGCTGTACTGAGGAGGAAAAAATGAGAAAAACTTGTGGCAAAATGGACACACCCCAGCAGAGTAATAACAGTGATTTGAGCTGCTCTATTTCCTGCTTGGTGGGTGGCATTTTCGGTGACTCGTCCATGCACGAGAAGCGGGCCAGCGTCACCCACGTGCTGCCTCACCTCCTCCTTTTACCCGGTGCATGGCCGCTTGTCACGCCTAATTGTTTAAGTAAACCTCACAGCTGTTGTAACCTCAAAGAAGACATACAGTAAAGCGAGCACTTGCACTTCACTGCCTAAATGGCCGTCAAGTGATGTGTTCACAGCGCCCGGAGCAAGCCACTGATCCCGCCTCCTCATCCTCGTGTCCTCTCATATCCATCTCATGTCTCCGCCCTGCCTCCAGTCCTTCATACACTCCATCCAATACATTCCTTCATTGTTTACAAGCAGGCGGAGGGAACTCTCAAAATCATAAGCAGATGTGCATTAGGATGACTCATCCAGACAGATATTACATAATTTATAGCCAGATGACCCCCACCCTTCCCTTCCACATGGCTTTAATCTCAGTGTCCATCACATGTCACAACAGCAATATTAGGCCATTTCTTCCGCTGTGATGAGTTACTGTGCTCAGAACAAGGCAGAGTCTTGTGCAAACAGGAAACTTTGTGATCAGTGGGACAGAGACTGTACTATACACAAATGTTCATCAGCAGAGCGACGACACGGCGGCATATTTGCTCTCTTTTTTCATTAGAGCCGCTTCAATGACGCATTCGAACAAACTGGCAACTATATCGCGTTAGATTTAACTATGCCTGCACTATTGAGAGTTTTTTTTTTTCAGTTTTCTGTTCACGATTCAGCATTCACAGCCCCGCATGTTCAAATTATTTTGTTCATTTGCAAAAAAAAAAACTTGCCCATTTGTGCTTTTCTCAACAATAGGCATATGATAGTGAAAAAAACAGACTACTGTCCCTTCAAATAACGCAGTGGTTCACAGAAATGTTTTTGCATCCCCCGATTTAAAATACTATTAAGAAACTGATAATATCTATTCATTTATCTGTACTGTACAGACTGAACTCGAAACTGAAACCAGCGAAATGCAACAAAATGGAGAGCAGTGAAGCATACAAGCATATTCAAGAGTCAAACCGTATGCTGAGTACGACAAATTCATACATGTTGGCAGGTCACTAATATGAAAAGGCCTCCCTGCCTCTGATGACGCCCCGACAGTTCACCGCCCCCACCCCGCTCCACTATTTGAGAAGCACTGAAATAATATATAAACATCAAAAACCTTGTTTATCCCACATAACTAAATTCAACTAATATCCTCAAGGATATTTCTCAAACTTTAATTAAACCCCTCAAAAATGTTCCCATGCACTTGTGCGATTCAAATGAAGTCAATTTCAAGTTATTTATACAATTACGAGAGTTTATTCCACTTCAGGCCACTTTGACTCATCTAATGAAGTCATCATCTAACTTGATTAGATAAAAACAGTCCCCGAAAGGCAACATCTGACCACAGAGCGGCTGGGGTCAACACGAACTCCGAAATAACGTTTTCATTAGAATGAAGCAGATGAACGGCACATGCACACTACACCGGGAGAAAGTGTTTAAAACAACAACAAAAGAAATACACCTGATGTTCTAAGGCAGGGGTGTCCAAGGTGCGGCCTGGGTCCATTTGTTGCCCGTGGCTGCAATATAATTTAACAAGAAAAATAAAATAAAAAAACCCCACAGCAAAAATCAGCATAATTTTAAAACAATAAAATCGTAAAAATAATGTAAATTCAGTAGCTAAAAGAAAAAAAAAACTTAAAAAAGTTGTTTTATTATGTAAAACAACAACAACAACAAAACAAATAATGTTGTAATTTTTGGAAAATTAGGTTTAAGAAAAAGTTATAATATTATGAGAATAAAGTCAAAATATTATGGGAATAAAGTCAGAATTTCCCAATTTACAGCAGAAATGGGAAAAAAACAGTTGTAATTTTAAGAGAACAAAGTTAAAATATTAATAGAAAAAAAGTCAAAATTTTACGAGAATATGTAGTATTATGAGGAAACATTATGTAAATTTAATAGCATATAGTTGAAATATTAAAGAAAAAATATGCAATTTTTAAAAGTCATAACATTATGAGAAACCAAACCAAATAAAGTTGGGGGTGGGGGAAAACTTGTAACAGTTATAATATAGTTTCAAAAGTTATAATACTATGGGAATAAAGTCACAATATTAAGAACAAATTTTACGAGAATTATTCAAAAGTATAAAGTTGAAATATTTGGGGGGGGGGGACACCAAAAAGTTGATACTAATAATGATTTCATAATACTACTGCTACTACTATAATACTTATTAGCTACATGCTGGTTTACAAAATAACAAAGTGGCCCTTGAATCCTTTCATTTTCCATATGTCGCCCTCACATTCCTGTTCTAAAGTTAAAACGTGACCTGACATCAAAAGTGCCAAATGGACGCAGATGGACACAGACGTTACATAACAGAAACTCACGTGACATAAGCGCTTCTTGACATTGTGCTAATTAGAAACTAATGCAGAATAGTGCAGCATTAACAACATGTTATGCAAAAAAACCCTCTCCTGATTAAGACGTGCAGTATTTCTTTAATGCAGATCTGCGTTGAGAGCAGATTAGGAGCATTCTCAGTTGAGCTAATCTTCAATTTCCTTAAACCACCTCTGTTTTGATTGGGCAGAGGAATGCGGGTTGGTAATCCAGCAAATAATGCAACCTAGCCATGGAGATTTAAAACAGCATGTGCCTCTTCATTAGATTTATCCTCATCGAGTTTAGCCGATGCTCTTAACTTGAGCCACTTACACCGAGGGCCTCCAAACCTCCTGGAACCGTAATTCAAAGGTCAAGAGGGAGGATGCGACCAAGCAATATTATTATCAAAGTATGTCAAATGGAGCAGAAATACCATTACTCAGTATCGCCGCAATCATATGACTCCAGTGCTAATGCTACGACGTTCTTAGTGTCCTTTCAAAATGATTCTCATCTGGGGAACGTGTAATGTGGAAAAGTGGAAAGTACAGCTTGATCGAATGCCACAATTTGAACCCATTCACATGGCTGTTTTTAAGCTGCCTATTATACAAAGAGTATTTAAAAAACAACAACAACTCAGCCACGGAAGCAAGCTGAAAGATGATTGGATGATACGGAAATAGCAGGGTGGGACTAAAGATTAAAGAGCAGGCATTATAATAGACAAAAGGGGAAAAAAAAGTCAAAAACTGAACACAAAACCCCAACTTAGTCTGGATTGTGACACATTTTGGGCAATAAGGACAAAAAAAGCCTCTTATCTAGAGGAATTCCACATTAATATTTTGGGGTTTCCCTTCAGTTCCTTGTGTAAAGCCATGTGAAAAAATATGGTTGTGTTCAAAATGCTATAATCATTAGACAAATGGTCAATGACTTTTGGGCAAGCCCCACCCGTGCCTCAAAGATATTGTGCTTGATGGCGGCCATCTTTGTCAATCAATCATGCTCAGATTTCACTCACATGTGCTTGTCGGTCCCCAAAAAGGTGTCAAATTTCGAGGCAATTCGGCAAAACACCTCAAAGTTACAGCGGGTGTTTTATACAATGCATTGAGCTGTGTGAGAAATTTCAAGTCAGTCCGAATTTGTGATTTAACCATGTGGTTTGTTTGTTAGAAAAATAATAGCACAGGCAACAGGGTGGGGTTGCATGTTTTGGCAAAGTTTCACCCATTTGTGTCCAGCGGTTCAGGAGTAGAAGAGTTACTTGCACCAAAAGACACATAATCCTGTTTACATGTCTTGACTTAAGTAAAGACCACATTACATCCATTCCACTTCCATTAATTAGCATAAATGAATGACAAATGCAAATGACATAACTCTGCCTGCAAATACACGTGCCGATAGTACTCTAAAAGAACACTTAAACTCGCAGATGCTCGATTTAAATGACTGTGATGCATTCGTAGACGTGCACATATGCTACTCGCGCTTCCATGACTGCATACGTTTTCAGCACCAGTGAACACAACGCCCAGAATGTGAGCGGGGTTTATTGAAGGCAGCTCTGCTCGGCATGCGTGACGCAGCCTTAGCCACAGATGCAGAGTCATTACAGTGTAATACGGATCAATATTACCTCGGGGGGGGGGGGGTCTTAGATAACACTCAGTCGATAAACTGATTTTGGGCTTCACTGTCTTTTGTGTTTTTGATGCTACAAACACACAAAAAAGTAGTCTTATAAAAGTAGTTTTATACAGATGTAGCTGAATTCTGCTGTTTGTTTTTTTTTTTTAAATGGAGATGCTGAACTATGCTATTAAGAAATGAATCTGATACAACACAACACACAAGGATGCACATCTTGAAATTAATGGTCCGAGGAGGCTTGTGTACTGTAGTCCCAAAATACGTAACTTGACACGTTTGTTGTTTTGGATTTTTACATGCTTGACATTCGTTGCTGGGAGGGGAAAGGAAAAAACAAAACAAAAAAAAAAAGTTTGGCACATTCCAGCTACCCCTCCCAAAAATGTGCAAAAGACACTCCTTGGGATCCGGATAGCGGAACGCCAGACATGCATGACGAGAACAAGATGGCATGCTGTGACACAGGTGGGCTTGCTTCACTTGCTAAGTGGGAGACAGATATCAACATTTTTTTTATGTAATCAAAATAACTGGCAGTGTGGTGGTGATTTATGGTCTCTATTTGGACAAGCTGACTCTCAAGTGCGCTCGCCTTGCGGGGGCGCTAAAAAGAAGCAGACAATGCTGCAAGAATTACAGTTTTGCCACAGTTTCATGAATGTCGAGCATTAATAAACGACATGAATTAATTTGTGAACTTACCTGGATGCCAGTCTGGACAGCCATGACTGTGATCACAGATGATTCACTTCTTCATTCTGTGGGAATAGAAAAAAATCTGTTCATTGGAGGTCCCAGAAGGATAGCTGATGGGGGACTTTCTTGTTGAAATTGACTGAAAATTATTCATCGAGTCAAAAATATGGCACACTTTCACTGGTCAGTACATTCATAATAAAAGACATTTGATAAGAAAATGCAATGAAGTAATGTGAATGAAAGATGCCACCGGCGAGGCTTGCTGACGCCGTTGGCCGTCAGTGGGTAAAACCAGGGCAGTGGAGCCAACTCGCCCTGGCAGGCTGGGTGCGGGGAGAGAGACAAGGAAGTGTTGGCCAACGACAGTGCAGCGTACGTCCTTAAGTACAATGGCAGCGTTTGTTTGTGATGCAGCTCATTGAGTAAAACCGAAAAAAATGTTTTTTTAAAAAAAGTTGTTGTGCAGCCCTATTTGTCAAACAAAAACAGCTTATTCCCAAGAATAGAACTTGTTGAAAGATATTGCTTGCTGCAATTTTTATCGTTATTAACCAGTGGTTCCAAACCGGTTTGGCCGCGGGACCCACCATCACCCCTCAATGACAATTGATGACCCAAATTGCAGGAATTATTCAATTCAAATTTCTCATATACTGTATCTTATACTTTAAGGGACTGTTTTCAACACAACGTGAGCTGCAGCACTGAGACGCTTTCACTTTATGGCGCGCTCTTTTCTAGCGGAGTTCTGCAGCTGTGTGTCGGGCGGACGTCACGTTAGGTCTCCACTTGATGTCCCACTCAAGCTTGACAGTCGCCCAGAAACCTGTCATGCACCTCACAGCTGCATAGCAAGCGATTAGCAGACAAGAACGTGGGGTGCATTCACAGACATTGGGTCATTACAATATTTTTTGTGGGATGACCCACTAAAAACAGCTGCGCGAGCCACTTTTGGGTCCCAACCCACCACTTGAGAACCACTATTATTAACTCATTCAATACCAAAGACGTATTTATACGTTTTTATAAACCCGAACACCCGATCCCAAAGACGTATTTATACTTGTATTTGTTTTTGCGCGAGAGGCAAAAAGAGGTGATGACGCAACTGCACACTAAATGATGTCACTGTTAGAGCAGTTTTAAGCCATAAAAATGGTCACAAGGTAACAGAAGTGAATTTGATAAGAGCTTGGCTTGGATCTTTTGCATATATAAACACAAAGAGGAAGTAGGAGAGCATGGAGGAGTGTAGCGTGTGGAAGGTTACGTATTGTAGGGGCATTTTAACACATGCGCACACACACACGCACGTGCACACACACAGTTTAGTTTCAAATGTGAAAAATGTAAATAGTTCATTGTGTTATATTTGTAAATAAATTGTTATTTTGATGTAAAACAACCTTTTTTGTATTGTTTATGACGTGGCATAGTTCAGATATTTGAGGCGTCACAAAAAGCAAAACATTTGCGTCAAAGTGAAAGTTATGCTTAAAATGTATCTTTTCACAAAAGGCTGGTTTTGTCCCTTTTCTTGTTGGGAACTGATCTTTTCCTGAAACTTACCTATGTTCTACTGCTGATTACTAAAGAACGGAAAGAGGTAGAAACAAACTTTTTTTTCCTGATGAAAGACAAGCGTCCAATCTTTCTTTTGGTAGGTTCCATGTTTACACAGCCATTCAACACAATATTCTGTGTGCCTTGAAAAATGAGTCAAAATCGTCTAAAATGGCCAACACTGAAGGGATTGCCGTTTGAAAAATGGTTGGGATTGAATGAGTTAACAACAGTTACTTGTATAACTTATCCTATCGCTCACTAGTCAACAAGAACGACAAATACATGGTTGTAGACGATCACAATGTATCCCAACACGTATCATCCAATAAATTTACTCAACAGTCAGAATTCCATTTGCATTATTTATACTTAGGAAAATTAATTCAATATAAAAAAAGGTGTCTTTGAATGGATTGTTTTGGTAGCAACAATGTCCACTGTAGTTTAACATCATTGGCTTTCTGTCCTAGATCTACATCTGACCTTCTTCTGCAGCAACATCACGTCATAGAGTATTATCAGACCACTCTGTTTTTGTTGGCTTTTTTTTTGTGGCTAGTCTGCTGGAGTCTTCTGACTGGCAAGTCACGCTTGTGTCACAGATCACATTAAAAACGTCCTATATAACATTCTTGTATCATGTACAGCTTAAAATGAGCAATAGGATGTTGGTGAGCGCCCTGAGGGGTGGAATGAGGAGGTAAGTTTGAGGCAGCCCGCACTGTTATTTCTACTGAATGCACAGTGACTTTTAGTTGATGAGACTTTCTCACAAGGAAGTGACGGGGTTAGCCTCGGTGCTCCTCTTTTGCCCTTTCCCACACAGGATGTGAAGAATTACCCCCTCGACTCAACTGACTGTCCCTGTGGCTTTGGGGGAGGAAAGCAATCACAGCATGACGATCCTAATAACATTGATAATTTGGTCAACACAGCTGAGGCAATACTCCTCCCCCCTTCAAGCACACACAGCAGCATCCCACAGCAACCCTCCTCTATACAAACATCACCCCTTACAACCTTAAACACCAGACTAGCTCTGAGAAAGTACAATTTAAAGGCAACTCCTACGTTGTCATGCAGAAACATCTCGTATCTCACATCAACGCCAGTCTCCCAGTCGTCCGACAGCAAAACTACAGCCTAGGGGACTCAAGACGCAATCAGGAAAGGTGACAAGACAAGATCACTCACCTCAGTGCCAAAGCTGTAAAGCACCACGTGATAGAAACACACAGCAACACCTCAGTGTGACGAGCACGTTTTCCTCCACGCTAAGCCTGTGCGCTGGCGCTGTCCGCCCAGAGTGGCGACACACAAGTTAGCTGGAGAGGCAGCTTTAGGATGAGGGTTGGGTGGAGAGCGAGGATGGATGGGAGCAGGAGGAGGCGCAAAAGGAGGGTCCTAACTAATGAAGTGGCTCTGCTTGGCTAAGCTCAGACTACCCCTTCAACCTCCCCCCCAACAATCCTGTCACGACGGGACTCTCACAAAGCCTCCATTGTTTCCTTTGCCCTGTGCGTGTGCATGCACACACACACACACACACACACACACACACCTAACCATCTAAACCAGAAACTCCTTAAGCAGGCTATCATAGGACGGAATAAAGTTGGAAACAAGAAGTGTTACGGTGGGGCTACCTCTATATGCTTTTCAGACAACAGACCGGTGTCCAACACCCGCCACCTAAACTCCCAAACAGGCTCTTGGCAGACAGTTTAGGCCAGGGTGTGTTCAACATTTCCAGCTCAAAACAGAACCGTTTTGCCATATAGAGTGCATACCATAAATACTATAATTACAACAAGTGTATTTAAAGTTCCGAAACGGAAAGTAGTTGTTTCCAGTGTTCCCTCGCGGTTCACCTTTCACGGATTCGCTTATGAACGCTGTTACAGGCCGAGCCTGGCCCTTTAAGAAGAATTGCATTGTGGAAAGTTGAGTGTCTCTCTTCCCTCTCTCATCTGTCTGGACCGCTTGTTGTTTTCTGCGTCCTGATTGGCTGTAGACCATTCCTTCGTGCCGTCCTGCCATGTCCGCTGTGTCATTGCTAGCTTGTAAGTGAATCTTCGGTTCATCTTCAGCAATATGTTTAAACAACAAATACTTAGGCCTGTCACGATAATCACAAAATCAATTAAATCGCATGATGAAAAAAAAGTTGATAATTTTGGTGGTCTCGATATTTTTTCATGTGCATGCGTGTTTGTTTTCCTCCTCTCTCTCTGCCAAACAGGCTGAATGACAAGTGGTTTCACTCTGTGCATCTATCTCAACACCCGGGCATGTTGGTACTATAGCGGAATGAATGGAGTGAGTGCACCCTCCTGTCAGTCATTCAGTCTCTTTGTTCCAGTGGGGAGAGGTAGGGCCCTAGCAAATGTGCAGTGGCTAGCTGTATGTGCCGTGTGCTACACGATGGAATACTTTGTTCGTGCCTCTTGTGTACAAACATGATCTGATGTCAATTTCAGCCTGTTCGCGTGCTGTCATTTTGTGGCGTAAAAAAGTGTGACAAAGACAATGAAATGAACACAAAAATCGTGGAACTTGCTCTTCAACCTGCTGTGATTCCCGAAGTATAACACCTCATTGTGCACCAAACGCTGCATCCAAATGTTTTATAACGTTGACCATATTGTCTGACCACAACGCAGTCCCTAAATCGACGGCATAGTACAGTATTTTCATATCATTAATTCAAGTAACAAAAAACAACATATTAGATTATGCCCCTGACCAATAAAAGACGAGCTATGGGCCGCAAATGGCCCGTTTCAGACTTTGGACACCACTATCATAGGTCAATAAAGTTCAAATAGAAGACTGAACAGTTAGATTGAGAGGCTTTCAAAGGGACTATTCAGACATTGTCTGCAAATGTCACCAAGCCAAAGCGTAGAAGAACAGTGGCATTTATGATTTCAGAAGGACGGAACAATTCAGAATGGTTCTGCTTCTTTTCAATATGCAGGCATTTGCTGAGAGTCCCTCAACACAACATGGATTTCCAGCTGTGTGCAACTGGATCTACAAGAGAGCCTGGAGAGCGTGACTTCCTACGGAGCCTGAAAGCACCCACTCACAGTCAGATGTCATCGAGAAGGGCAGGAGAGCAGAAACCAGAAAAGTGGGGGCAGCCAAAACAAAACGTGTGTTGTGGTCATGGTGAACTTGGGAGTGGCCCATTGGAATAGGGCAGGGCTCAACATTCAACTCAACACTACCACGCAAATTCTACAATGGTTGCTTGGAGAGAGAAAAATGCATACAAGCATGTAAGCAAACATGTTTTCCACTCAAATTAGAACACTTACCTAATATCCATAAAATATTATTATGTTCATCAGTGCATAAGAGCTGCATTGTTTCTGTGGAATTAGCAGAATTCTTGTATTTCTGAATCCAGGGATTAAATGAATAAAGGAGGCACAGAAACCTGGGATACAAAGATTGGATTTCGGTTGAGTAACCTGCACTTCTTGTTAGGGCGGGAAATAGTGGCTTTGTTTCAGGTTTAATCCCTTGAGAGAAAAAAAACAGACATTTGGTCCAGGCTGAAAGGAACTGCACAGTTAAGCAATCAGATGTTATTTAAGGGGGTGTTACTGGTGAAAATTAAAAACTCATTTTAATTATTGGATGATTGGAAAAGTGTTCATAAACACTGCACAAAGTTACAGTAATGTAACTACTAATGTCAGTATTGATTCCTAACGGGTCAGGGGTACAGTAGATACATACATATTTATTTATATTGTTTTATTTCCCACAATTTTTACATGTTTATGTCTTTATGCTTCATCGATAATGTTTTTTTTTTCAAGCGCTGATATTTTGCGCTTTGTCGGTCCTTGAATGCACTACAGTTGCTGTGAGATGCAAAAGCGAAACCTACACAGGATACATCGTGACTCCGATTCCATCTGTTCATCTATCATCTTACCTTATCATTTATTAGCGGTGCGTACCTGTACATTTATACACTGATACATACTTGGTGTACACAATAAATATTGGGCAGATAATTATCGAGTCGATAAGAGGAATTATGTCGATAAATCAGATCATGTTAAGAAATACCTCCGATAACTGATCATTTTAAAAAACTCCAATGGGGCGAGACTACCCATACTGTGCTGACAATCAAGCACTGTTTTCTTCTACGGATGACGTGCTATAAAGATGTGTTGAAAACAAACATGATCGTGTGGGACCATTTCTTATTCAAAATATATAAAAATCAAAGAAAACATAGTTTCCCAGTGGCACATTTAATTTAGCTGATGTTTTTATTCAATTTTTAAAAATTCTATTCTTACTTGAAAAAGTCTGTGGTGAATTGTGAAATTGATTTTGTGGCCGTTAATGATCATTGTAGTCAATTTGGGGTCTCACTAAAGAGAGCTTACTAATGAGTCCTTGTAGCCAGAAATAAATAGGGATGTTGTTATTGTGTATGTGTGTGTGAAGGAGGGGGTAGACATCTGTCTGAACGCTCCCCACGCAGGTCACCTCCCCTCTAGTCGCAGCCAGTAATCAGTTAAGAGGATCAACGCTATTCCAGACAGCAGAACGCATCCACCTCCACGACGCTCCGTCATCACAACACACACAAGGCACGTGGCGTGCAGCCTGTGGCGCCCGTGCGGACGTGAAAAAAAAAAAAAAAAAAAAGCATTGCAAACCACATTATGTAATGAGTTAAAAGTAGAACGTTCCGGATGCATGTCCTTTTGATTTTACACCACTTTGCACCAGGAATGCCGGAGGACTCAAAACATGAGTAACAAATAACTCGTGGGCCACGTGCAATTTTAAGGGCCTTCAAGCATTTTGCTATATTTTTGTAGGACCTCCTAGGAAATGTCATGTTCCATCATTTAGGTCCATGGAACTTAACACAAAGTAAATATTAAAGATGGTGAGTGCTCTGAACATTAACAGCGTTCTAAAAGGCATGTTGCACGAACCATTCAGCTGCAAGCACACTCTGACCTTTGTCTGTGCCATACGGTATAATTGCAACTAAATGCATTCTAATTTGGATTCTGTATGCAGTAGACCCCTGCTAGTCACAGGGGTTCCGTTCCAAGACCTGCCGCAAATGCCGAAAAAAATAACGAGAATAACAGACGCACATAAAAAAGCCCTAAAAATGCCCATTGTTGACATTACATATTCAAGCTTTGGGCTAACCACTCACACACTTGAACTAGACAACATCACTGCACTGTTAATTGTCGCATTCAGCTTTGCACCACACTGTCAATTTTACCTCATACTCATGCATCTACCTCGTATTTTTGCACATTTGGAAGTATTTGCACTGTTGTCGTTTCTTTGTTGATTGTACAGACTGTATATAATATATACTTATATGCCATGTATGCGCTCCTTCGTATTTATATTTTAAAATTCCCTGTATATACACCACCTTCTACATTTTCATACTCACTGTTTAATTTAATTGCAGGGGAAAAAATGTAATTTCGATGCTCTGTATGTCCTTGACATAAGGTTAATTGACAATAAAGACTCTTGACTCTTGTCAAAGCATCTTCCTGCTGAAAAAAGTTGACCGAATTTACTTGTAAGACAGCGCCCTCTGCTGGATTCATAGCTGCAGCACCCTTTAACGCACACAGTGCAAATCAAGCCATTTTTCATTTAAGTTACCATTAAAAAAAGTTATTTTCAATTTAAAGCCTAGGAAAGAAACCCGCGAATATGCGGAAGTGCGAATGGGGTCTACTCTGTATGAAAGGAGGGTTGGGTATTAAAAAGGTCTCAGCTTGATAACTTGATCAAACGATGAGGACGGGTAACATTTGTAAAAAGGTCCCCAGTCCCCGCTGTGTGTGGTGGCTGGTAGCCAGCACAAGAGCCAAATGAACCTTCTGCGCCCTTTCCCTGTGGTCCAAAAGGGTTCTGCTGAGCCCGGCTTTCCCCTGGAGAATACCAACTCCTCCTCTATTAAAGTCCTTCCTGCTGAGCCCTTTGTGTCTGGACTTAATTATCCTGTCAGAAGAGTGTTTCATTTACAGCCGGGCTTCCCCTCTCTCAATACAGATGGGGCCCGGTTCGTTTAAAAGAAGGAGAAAGAAAGAGCAAATAATGTAAGGTAAATATAGGCTGTGAAAGACATTCACATTGCATAATGGCGTCTCCGAGGTAATAGACTACTTCTCTTTTCAAAAAGGATTAGACATTCCTTGGCCTGCATCCTCTTGTCCTTGATCGAGCGCTCTTTCCTTATAGGTGAAACTCTCCAGTTAAAGCCCATCTTAAAGGCTCCAAGGCGTGGAAGCCACCTGCCAATCCCATTTTGATTTGTTGATGCTAATCCACGGTCCACAACACGCCACCGGGACAGCTTTGGGATTTTTAAGATCCTCGTTGCTGACTCAGGATCAGTATCCCTTGTCCCGCTTCCTATGACAATGGCTGGCAAAGGCAGCAACGCAACCGATTCCAGGGCTGTTAAGGAGAAGGTATCAGTTTGCACCAACCTTTCAGCGAAATGATGTACATTCTACAGTATGTCACCTTTGGGATTTAGCCGTCTAAATGGGAGTACAGTGGAACCTTAACCGTAAAGGTCAAACAAAAGCTTATGGTTTGTCCAGATTTGTACATTTTACACCCATTTTCTTTAGAGTGTTAGCCACTGGAAAAAAAGACTTGCACATGTACGAAAGCTCTGCAGTTGTAGTCAAGACATACAGTGAAATTAGCAGCGGCTCTGTTAGGTAAGAGCGTAAAATATTGTAGGGCTGCAGCCAACTTATTTTCTTACTCGATTAATCTGAAGCTTGTTTCGATGAATCAAGTAATCGGGTGAAAATCAAAGGATGCCGATGGCCACTTTGATATTTTCAATGTATTTTTTATTCTGGCACAAAGTCTAAAAAACCCTCTCATGTTTCAGGTTTAAAGACAAATATTTTTATTATTACTTATTAGTATCAACATTTCAGCTTTTTCTCTTTACATTTTTCTCATTTATACATTTTTTTTGGTGCAATTTTATTTCTACAATGTGCCGTGGGCCAATGAAAAACACGATGCGGGCCACAAATGTCTCCCCGGGCCACTCTGTGGACTCCGATGCCCAGATCAATATGAATTAATCACAAACAGTTTGTGTGATTTGGTCCGCGACATATCAGAAAAGATGCACAAATATTGATCACTATTTTTCAAAATCAAAGCTGATGTGTGTGAATACCGCCTAAATTAGTCTAAAACACAACGATAATAGTTCTGCTTTAATGGAAGACTAAGGGAATTTAAAAAGATTGCCATTTGAGAGGCTGAAACCAGAGGATATTTACATGTTTAAGTCAAAAATGATCAAATACCAAAAAAGGTAAACTGGATAATCGATTAAGCATTGATTAATTTTAACTACAGCTCTAAAATATTACAAACAGCACTGTATCCTGTACTTCATACTTTCAAGAGGCCAAAGCGCTACGCAACTCTTCTTCTCCCTTGGGCTGGCTGCAACTAGCACAAAAACGCCACTGCCCCCTATAGACCAACCCCTGAATCACAGCTCAGAACCATACACAATACAGTACTTCCGTTGCGACAATATCATATGAAAACAGAATATTCAAAATAAAAATCTGCACAAATGGAGGAAAAAGTTGTCAAGAAACTGCTGTAGGTACAAAAACCCTTTATTATCCACCTTATGTGTCTGGTCAAAAACCCAATACATGTGCAGTAATGGTTAGTTTCAGTTTTGATTTTGGTTATGTCGACATCGTCAGCCTATCCGAGGGGTGTCGAGATAAGCGGATTCCACGATACAGTTGCCACCATGAAATATTTATTAACATATAAAAGGTAACATGAAAATAAAATAAAAGCCACTTGTTTGTCTTGGATGGTTTTGGCTAGAAAAATGTTTCAACATGTGACTGGAACCTGCCCTTGCAAACAGACCTTTCACAGTCTATGACTTTAATGGAGGTCATTACTCAACCAAGCTCAGAGCTTCCCTACGATGGCTCTCGTCGTCGTGATTGTTTATTCTACTTTCCCTCCCGAAAGGTGATGTCATCGGGCAGTTGCTTGAGTCAGTCAGCAGAGGCCAACAAATGGAGAAGAGGTGCGGCGTCCTTTAAACTGAAGCGAGGCCTGTTTGGCAAGGTGCCCACTGCAAGCCGTTACTGATGACCTTCTTCCAAAAACACACAAAAGGCCGACTAATGGTGATTACATCATGGCTTCAGTTGCAGTGCAGACACTCTGTAAATCATTTTGAACTACTTGACCTCACAAACCAATATAAACGCTCCTGCTGGATTGGTACGGTAGGAGTCATTAGTGTCACTCAAGGTATAATCGACATGAATATACTCCACAGAGATCGTTACTGGACTCCACATTGTACCTTTTCTGCAGCCAAAAACATTCCAAGCTCTAAAATGTAAGTGTCATGGGCACAAAAGCAGCACCGTGAGGGTACCACCACAGTGATATGTCACTGTAGCCCTAAATATATTCTACAAGTATAACGTGCAAACACACTTGCTGTGTAGATAAGCCTCTGTGGCCCAGATTGCCCCTTCCCTTCCTCAGTGAAGGTCAAGCTAAGGAGCCATAAATGGTCAAGGGGTGACCATGCTAAGCCTAATTAGCCACCTTTGTTTGTCACATAATAATCCCAGTGGAAGTGTGGTGGGGAAAAGGGTGGGATTTAAAAACTAGGGCACCTTTGACCTTAATCAGTCTGACTGAAAAACAGTTAGCAAACAGAATGGAGTTTTCATCCGAAACGTGCGGTCACTAATCTAAACTAGCGTGTTGTTTTGAAAATGACAACACACATGGACATCAAAAGAGTGAACAGATGAGGGAAGGGTAAATTACTGAACTAGTAATAGGATGGAATTTATTTTTGGTAAAGAATCTATTGCTACATCGCGGTTCGAACATCACACCCTCACTCTATCGCGGTTCTTCCAAAATTAATTAATAAATGATAGCTGTTTGGGGGTTGAATATTGTGTTATTAGTTAAAAATATGCATATTTAAGCAAATTGCACATATTCATGGCCTAAATTAACCATTTAAGTATAAAAGATGTGATATGAAGTGTGTGCCTTTAAGAAGCGGGGCCTGTGAAGTGACGCGTGACATCAGCTAGCTAGAGTGGAGAGTAGCTGAGACTTAGCAATAGGTTGACAGTGTAGGGAGTGGCCGACAGCAGCTCCTGTGTTAGTGTTCACTGCATGTGTTATCAGCTTGTTAATAAAGCGATTGAAGTGCATCGTGAGTCACTGCTTAACCACAAACAGCAGCAGTAGAGTAGTCTTCTACACTGGTCTCTCATGTCAGTCACATTACGTTGATGAGAATGTAGCCACCGCAGGAAATACTCTGTCAATGCTAACATGTGAGCCTATGGTTTCTTATTTAGGTCTAAGATGGCTTATTTTCTATTACCTTATTATGTCTACTACATTGGGTAATACAGTGTAAAGGTGGCTATAGGGGTGTTATTTCATGGCTACAGGGCTCTAACAATGGTAAAAACCATATTTAGAAGGTCAGGTAAACATATTTTCTATGCTCCGACTATTAAAATATTCTATTTATTAATATTGAGTCCTACTTCGCGGAAATTCACTTATCGCGGTCGGGTCTAGAACCAGTTAACCGCGATAAAGCAGGGACGACTGTACTGTATTGAAGCACTAAAAGCGTCATTACTGCAACCAGCAGAGGCACTGTTGAGTCAGTCTCAACTAGTTTGCGGTCTGAAAAAGAAGAACATCTGCTATGGTAGGTTATTGTAAACAATTTTGAAAAAAGTTATTCTTCTTGCATTAAATAAAGATTTAAAAAAAAACAAATACATGAAATAATTTAATTAAAGAAATTAATAAAATAAATGAAAAATAATATAAAATCAATGGATTTATGATTAAATTTCCCCCTAAAATTGTATTGTTTCAGATGCTTTCTACTACTTAATGTCACGTCTGTACAATCATGTACACCCAAAAATAAAAAAATAAAAAATCAGTTGCTATTAGGGTATATGCAGTATTACAGTATATATTGTTGTTCTGATAAAAGCAGAAACAGGAAGACACATACTAAGGAAATTAGTCCACCAAACAGGCTTATGGGATTTAATTTAGCAATTAAAAAACTGCTTATAAAACCAACCCAGACCACAAAGCAACAAACTAAAAACTGGGTTTTTGTGAACATATAAAAAGGCAATTTCCGGGATTATTCTGGGATACATTCATGGGGTCTCCAGACAATCAGCGATGACATCATATAGTCTTATACAAATGGATGCACGTGACTATTAGATAACCAGTCCAGGGATGACAGAGTATACATTCGAAAAAAAAACATCCCAAGTTGTATTTAGACCGCCTTTACTTAGAGAAAATGTACAGAATAACAACCCCGTACGCACACATGATAAATGAGGGGTAATCTGCGATTTCATTATCGTCTCTATTGTGTCCACACACGCAGGTCTCAGGCCCATATGTGCCACGTGCACTCGGGCAGTTTAACTCATTAAGCTTTCTTTGTCTCATCTGTTTCTCTATGCTTGTGCGCGTCTAGCTGTCTCAAGACTGGGGCCGACCCAAAATCAGAGGCCTGATGCCAAATATCAAGCAGATGGTGATCATCAAAAAGTCTGAATGATGAGGGCTGCTTTTGTGCTCTCAGTGTACTTAATGATGCAGTGGCAGATGTACCCCTCACACCATGAAAATATTAATAATTTTGATTATTTATGTACAATGCACTGATGCCTTAGTGGTGAGTCTGGGATACACTTGTTGCAAATTAAGGCTTTGCGACCCCCATTGGTTGGAGAACAGGATTTATTTTAGGTGGAAGCGTGGTTTAGGCTTGTATAAAAAGGTCTGTCTGGGTTTAAATATTTGACTTACCGTAACAGTGCTTTAAAGTGCCTCATTTTTTTAACATGCTAGAGATGCACATGAACCTGTTGAATGCAGCTAGGCTGGCAAGACCACCCGTTCAGTAATCGGAGTGGTGTCAGCTGGTAGCGAAGATACAAAATATACATCATTAGCCTTGATTTTAGACATATGTTTCCTGACTGTCACCCCCCTTACAGCAAGGAAGCACCTGCATGGCAAAGCCTTTACTTCATCCCTTTTCCGTCAAGAGGAAACCATGTCAAATGTACATACACTCACCCGACACTTCATTAGGTCCACAACAAAACAAACAAAAACACAAAAGAAAAATCTGCTTGCGAACAGAGTTTAACAGTGAATTTATTATCATACCGAGAGGATGTTGCTAATATTTTGCCCCCCTAATATAGCTAAATAAAGACATAACATATACGGTGTTCCCTCACCCCATCGCGGTTCACCTTTCGCGGACTTGCTGTTTCGTGGATTTTTTTGGGCAATTTTACTGCTGAACGCTGTTACAGGCCGAGCCTGGCCCTTTAAGAAGAATTGCACTGTGGGAAGGTGATTGTTGTAGTTCTGTGCCTTAGCACGAGGCGGCAGTGTCTCTCTATTCTCTGTCTTTTGTCTGCACCGCCCATTGTCTTCTGCGTCCCGATTGGCGGTTGACCATTGTCAATTAATCCCCTTCATGCTGTCTCCTGTTGTGGTCACGGCTATCAAACTAGCTAATCGGTTGGAAAAAACAACAACAAAAAACAACAGATGAAACAGAAGAAGCTAACCGTGTGAGGAAAATACAACGATAGGAGCAATATGTCGAACGGCGCCATGACGACGAGGCACAGTCAGAGCAGTGATCTAGGTTGATCAGTAAAATTCAAACAAAATTTGAACTTTAAGAGTGTTTAAACAAGAGGGAAATGTGAGAAAATGTTAATGCCGTTCTGAGGAAAGTGTATAAAGTATATGGTGAGGGGTTTATACAGCCTTAAAACATATATAATAATTGTAAACAAATGTTGTTGGCTACTTCGCGGATTTCACTCATTGCAGGATATTTTGGGAACTTATCCCACGCGATAAACCAGGGAACATCGTATAACACATGATAACAGTAATCTATGATAACAGAAACGCGAATCAATTAGTTGATCTGTCGACTGTCTGGAATTGATGGTTGCAAAAATTGAGTGCACTTTTTGGCTGCAACCAGCAGAGGCGCTGTTGAGTTAGGCACAACTCACTTGTGCTCTGAAGAAGAACACTGTTTACATATTTTGTTTAGGTCTTGAAATAAAGTTATCTACATGTGAAACATATTTCCTGGGTATTTTAAATATATATAATATGACCTCACTTGCCAAAACTGGAACTGTTTTATGGCGTTAGATTGCATTACCTTGTGAAGGTGTACCAAATAGTGATATCAAAGCTTACTTTGAAGCCAAATTTAGCAGTAGTATCTATTACTAATACTTAGTCTCTCTCGTCCCTAACATTCACATGATCTGATGAGCCAGCCTCCCAGGATACATAGACTACTACTGATCCTCTTAACTATTTAGTCTCACCTGCCAATCAAGGATAAAACAAGCGTATATGTGATGAGACTGTACATTGTTACATGGTCTTACATAGTTTATAGTTATTTATATATTGAATAATAGAGGGCTCCAGACTACAAAATATGAGACATTGCAAGTGTATTTTTCAACTACTCACGCATGTGCAACCAGATAAAAGTACGTGTTCCGTATTGAGTTGACCAGGGATGCCCCTTACTACGGTGAGAATGAAAAATACTCTGTGAAATGTGTAGTCTGTTGACGACAGCTTGTCACAGTCTAAGCCCATCGATGCCAGCGTGTGTGATTGCTCACAATTGACTCGCATTGAAGTTGGACTATTCTACCAACTTTGTTTACAAATTTTACCTGGCTCTACTGTCTCTCTGTCGGCAGCCAGCTAGCTGGCGATAGTTATCCGCCTAGTCTCTGGTCCACGGACTCCAACTGTGACTTTTTTGGGGGGGGTTGTTTTTATTACCATAGTACCATTTTATGTTTAAAACATAGAAGCAATGTGGTTTGTTCGGAGCTTGTTTTTGACCCACAGGGAAACTACGATGGCCATCACGTTCAGGGGGTACGTGCTAACTTACTTTGAAGTGTCACTTAACAACCTTGCTCTCTTGTCACCAATATAATAATGTCTTGTCTTCAAAACACGTAGCTTTAAAATAGTGACGCTATCACGGGATCTAAACAGGTAGCTTGTGAACTACCAGTGCTGTTTTTGTGCCCTTTTTATTGCCCTTCCCTCACTGTCCATGCTGCCGCCATCCTTATCCATAGCCTGGTTACTTCTCCCCACTGATTACTGCAACTCACTCCTTTTTGGTCTACCCCAGAACTGGTACAGAACTCTGCATTAATTAACACCAAAAGTGGCAGTATCGCCCACCCCTCCATTTGAACTAACAAGCTAACAACTACAAAATTAGACACCAAGCATCCACAAGGCATTCTCACTATCGATTTTCCACTGCTAAACAAACTTTACAGCAACTTTCCCAAATAGTTCCAATGTCATATACAAAAGAAGACTATTTGACTTACCACTTGCCGCAGTCTTCAATGAAACCATGTGAGTTTGTATCAATTCGGTGCTTTTTCTCCTTGTGGAAAACTTGAGCTGGGAAACGAGTCATCTCTTGTACGTACGCTGTGCTGTTGTGCTCGTGAGCGGCGCTGTTCGAACCAGCCAACCAGAGCGCAGCAGCCCTGCACGGGGCGGAGTCTGGCTCACCTGCCTTTAAACCCATTCATTGATAGGTTTAGTGACGTAGAGCAATGACAACGCTTTCAAATTTGTTGAGTGACAGCGTTAAATCGATTTGAGCGATGTTTGACATTGTTACATTGTTTTTTGTATCAAATTAATGTAGAAGATATTACATAAAACATGAACAACTATTATTATAGCTTTCATCACGCCAGACTAAATTGAAGGATTAACTAGTGAAAGGACTGCCTATGCCAAGAACTCTAAAGAGTTTGGTGGTGTATTGTCCAAAATGATGGCCCACTTAATGACAAATAATAAGGAAAGTGAATACTTTCTGGGCAGGATTGTGTTGAGTCTCAGCCACACCTTTCCCCTTCACTTCAACACTTGTTAAATAACAATAATGCATACTTCATGAAACAGACAGCTGCTAAGTGAGCGCCCCTGGAAATTAGATATTGTTCTGTTGTCAAGAATGTAAACTTAGACCTGTATGTATGTTTAGTTGGTATATTTTGTTAGTACTGTGTTGTCTTGACATGAGCTGCTGTTACAACTTCATGGGGATATTTTACAATCACAAACTAACAATTTCTCTGAATCAATATCTAAGATTAAATTGTGTTCTCATGTGGGTGAAATGTTGTAATAGTCACAATGGCACAGTATTAGCATAGTGGGAGGCAATCATAAAAATGACAAAACATGTACATAAATAATTACAGAAACAATATAATGAACGAATCCGTATTCAATGGAATAATTTGTCACATCAAAACTGTTTAAAAAAAACGTACTGCACTCGGTTGGTCCGAAACATTGAACTGAAGCGTCATCTAGTGGTCAAAACACGTAACTACATAACAAAGGGGCGATAGTATTTAACAATTTCACTGAAAGTGCGAAAACGTGCACATAATTACACAAACCATTTAATGAATGAATTCGTATTCAATGTATTTTTTTCCAGGTCACAACATTAAAAAAACGAATTTCAGACGCAATTTTAATTTAAAATTCATCCTAAAGACACCACTGCACTCAGCTAGCCCAAAACATTGAACTGATGCGTCATCTAGTGGTGAAGACCTGCAACTACACGGCAATGTTATATATAGTTTGCGGACGAGACTCAAAGGTCACCAAGCGCCATCCATAACGCAGCGTTATCCAATTTCCAATAACTGCATCAATGTGACACTAAAGTTCAATAAATAATATTTAACTAGAAGATGTCACCGTGGGTCACAATAATTATTTTAATAAAAAAATAGGATCAGGTGTCACAATCAGACATTGGCGATGAAACACGTTCAAATGTATGAACTTCCAGGTATTTTGTCAATTTATCAAAAACATGCTTCAAACTAATGTGAACACTAAAATGAATAATTCCCACGTTGTTTTATGTTATTTCCCCCGAATGCCACAAGGTGAAGCCATAATCCATTGGATGAGCCCTTAATGGAGATAAACCAAGCCTTGTGTTCATCCCAGGGCAACCTGCAGTTTTCTAGACGGTCACTAGAGGGACTCATGCTCCACTTGATGCCTCCTCTGTCCCAGACCTGAACAGGAACGTGTAAGCACGTTACACCCAGTTAGCGTCCCACTGGGCTCTTTTGTCTCCGTGCTTGGAGGCAGCTTGGTAGTATTTTGCTCCATTTGCGCCATATGCCACTGTCAACTCAGATGAAGACCACTTGTGTGATGGCGTAACTGACGGCACATTCACCCTGGCTTTGTATCCAAAGTGTAGTTTCCCGTTCCTCCATATACTATAACTACACTGTACTTGCGTTGTCTTACTAGAATGACATGTCATGTAATGTGGTTAAGCGGTATATGTGCAAATTGCACAAATATAAGACAATATCTGCAAAGTTATGCATCAAAAACTCGTTTTTTAAAATTTCGAATGACATACAGTACATGTCAAATATTTACAGTAGATATTTATTGTAGCATTTGGCTGTTATGAACAGATGCATTGTGTGGTGACAGATACGTAAACAAAGGCACAAAATGACGAAAATGTCACATACAAGTTAACTTGTCAATCAAAAGGTAAGACATTAGATACAAATTCACATTGGATGGGTTTAATTAACAACACTTTCTCACATAATCTGGCCAGTGCATTAGCTACACACCTGCATCAACACAATGACACATGCTGGCTAACGTTAGCAATAAGGCTATGCTATTACTAGCGCCATTGTTTATAATAATTATTACCGCTATACGAGCTTTAACAAGCGCGCTATACCAAAGGTAAAACTGCAACTATGAAGAAAGAGCAAAGTAAACACGCACACATATGGCTAACTAGCACGTTAGCTTCTAACATTAGCTTGCAACACGCGACACTCAAGCAATGTAAACTAGCTTGGTAGTCATTTTATAGTTACAGGACTTTAAGCTTATTATAAACATATAAATTAACTATAAATCTGTGAGAATGTCGGTTACCCCGTTGCTATTATCATGCAGCTACATTAACGATGATGGTGCTAGCGTATGTTACGGCTGTGCAACTAAATGGTATTTAAATATACTCTGGATATTAAATACAACAAATAACAGTAATACGCCGTTAAATTACATTAGACAACACATAATAGGATTAAGCCGACCTGCTCACAGCGGCTCAGTTGTTAGCAAAGTGAGTTAGCTTAGCACGCTAAGCTACCAAGCTAACACGCAGCGAACTCATTAGCCCAGAATTCGGGAGACGGGCGTGGGGAGTCCAAACAGAGGTGAACTCCCGTAAAAAACACACAAGCTCCGCGATCTTCGACCCCCCAAAAACACAACACGGCGACGCATTTACTCTGCCGCCGTCTGATGTCAATTCCTCAAAATGGGGTCTGTTAACGTACGTCTCCGCCATTTTGTGACAGGTTTTTCATTGAGCAAAGGGGTACGTGTAATGGTTGAATGTAACCCCATCAAGAAGATATGCTTGGCAGTTACACAGCGAAGGGATCGGGGGGTAATTTCCAAGCATCCCCTGGAGATTATTAGCGCAACTATAACACATGTAATAGCATTAAAACACAAAGCACTACTAGACATTAAACTAAAAACTGACAGCAAAAATGTTTACCGGCTTACACCTGCGTTACTTTTTTTTATGTGTGTCCCTAAAACAGGAATACAAAATGTTAGCTGCGGTATATTGATAGACATGATAACTAGTGAACTTGTTTAGATTAAAGTGTTTAAAATTGTACTGACTTGCACGTTCTCCCCACATTTAATTAAACTGTAAAATATATTCTCTTCCATACAATTAGCATATCTGACATTATGTCATATTTATTTAAACAAAAAAAAACTTGCAATAGACAATTTGTCAGACGGTCCCTAAAAAAGAAAACAGTCGCTATTGTTCCGCCACCGGCTCTGCCCTGGCCCGGGATGCAGTGCGGCCAGTGGCCACAGAGGGCGCTGCACGCATGGCAGGGCCGGCCTCTCCGCGGCCTTCTCATCTTTTTGTCTCAGAACAGGATCCCTCTGCCGCTCTACAGTGTGTGCGATAGCCTCGGAGCCGCGTCCGTACCACACTGTCAAACCACTCCAAACGAATACAACCGCGACCAAACGCATTAATCCGGCACCTTCCGCCATGGCGCGCCGAATCTGCCGCTAGATCGGTCGTATTTGGGACTATTCGTTGCAACTTAGTCCGGGTTGAATCGCTTGCTTGCTGTGTGCATCAGTCTTTATTAGCGAGCTTCCCCGCTCTTCTTGCTATCAGCTTATTTAACTTTTTTAAAAAACACACTCAGCTTCGCGAATGACTGAGCGCCGGCGGAGTATGGGATCCTTGGCGTCTTAGGAAGCGAGCGAAGTGGGCTTTAACCGTTCAAACGATGGCAAATTCGACGGGGAAAAACCTTCCAGATCAGCGGCGGAAAGGACAGGCTTTCCTGGACGAGCTGCGGCAATTCCACCAAAGCAGAGGGTGCGTCTTTTATTCTTCATTAACTTTAAAACCGACACTTCAAGTGTCACCGGGAGACATTTTGTGCTCATTTCTGACGTTATCCCCCCGCAGATCACCGTTTAAGAAGATTCCTATCGTGGGTGGGAAAGAGCTGGACCTGAGCGCTCTCTACATCAGAGTCGTCTCTTTAGGTGGATTTGCTAAGGTGAGTGGGAACTAAAAGTGGATTTTTCCTCCACACACACACACCGCTGCTGCATGTGGACCACTCTGCAACTCCCGGGACAAGTGGAAACCCCCACCACCAACAGAAAGACGTTAGTGGGTCGTTGTTGGCCTTGTGCTAGTGTTGCCATGTATCTCTATTGCAATGTGCTGTTGTGTTGTTGTGAGTGAGTGAGTGTGTGTGTGTGAGCTCTCCACTTGGAGCCGCTCAAAATTAGCGGGCACGTTTAACATCGATTGCCACGGAGGACGAACGGAACCCCCACTCCGGAGCGCTTGTAGACACTTTGCTAGCACGGAAAGCTTCATTTTTTGGAACCCCCCCTTTCCTCGCCATTTTCCTCGGCTTCATGGCTGCTCACAAAATGCAGGCCTCATAGGCCCCGCATAGTGAATAATGTTAACTCTATCCAGTACAACCACAAATAAACGTATTAACACAAAGTAACACATTCTCACCCCGCCGGCGGATACAGTTTGGTGGGAGTTTGGCGTCGTTTGTGTCCACAACTAGCATGGAGGAAAAGTCAAGTTAGCCCTGTTAGCTGTGTTGCTAACTAGCCTCAACTGAAACGTGAAGTCTCCCACCGCGTTAACATACACACAATATTCAGTGTATTGTGTTTTATTTGTTACTGTCATTATTATGTAGTTTTGCCAAGCAGTTTTAACAAGTTATTGATTTTTTTTACCCCTTATGGTGGGGAGGGGGACGTTTAGGTAGAGCACCAGATGGTTGCCGCTCTTTTTCTCCTTACAGGTGTTGTTTTAGTTGTTTTTGTGCTTCCTTTATAACACTCATTTCCCTCATTTCAGGTGTCTGACAAAAACCAATGGATTGAGCTCGGAGAGGAGTTTAACTTCCCAAGGAGTTGCTCCAACGCTGCATTCGCTTTAAAACAGTACTACCTTCGGTGAGTAGCCTCCCAGGCAGCATGTGGGAATGTTTACAAGAGTCGTTTTTTTGCTTGCAAGGAACCAGTGGCTTTATGGTGAGAATGTGTCATGACATCATGCAGGGGGGCTCTCTTTTAACTCCCATAATACAGAGTATCTATGAGGTAAATCAATGTGCTGTGCATAGTTTTGGAACACATTTGTTTTCATGCTGTGTTTCATGCATCAACACTAGTCAGCTGCAAGTGACGGGAGTCTGGCATTTTGCTTGAGTTGCCACCTGTCTGCGGGAGAACACCCCTAAATGCCTACTTTGCAAGGTGCCCCAAGTCTCGCAGCTATTCTACCCCCCTCCGCTCATGCTGTATACAGCTGCTCTCAGTTCCTTCTAAGCGCACAGATGCACATCAGCTTTTTACTAGGGAGAAACGGCAGACGCTCAGTGCTACTTGTGGAGACAAACCTCGATTTAAACCGCTTTCTATTTAGTGTGACTGAAGGAGACAGGCGAGCATGTCTAAATGGCACTTGGAAGCAGGCAGTGTCTTCTGTGGAAGTACCGTACCGATGGCGCAGGGTGCGCTCACAAAAAAAGATATTAGGTGGTCTGGTTTGCATTCACACTTGTATTTTTGTACACGGACCAACTAATGGTGTCAGTTAATTGTATGCATAAAGTCGTGCCTCAATTGGACAGCCAATGTGACACATACATTGTCCCACGACCCCAAACGGCCAAACCAACAGGACGTCGTCTTGGTCACATTCGATCATAGGACTTTCTTTACTATGGCAGATTTTTGTACAAGGTGACATTTTACCAGCTGAGCTGTAACATAGGATACAAATTGCATAAAGAAGTCAAAAAGTGTCCTCGACATTTGCTACAATGAGATGGCGAGTAACACCAATCCCTTGATTGAGAAGAACCAGGAATGTTTAATTTCTGTATTTAAGCTTATTGGCTTCTACTTAAATCTTTTTTTTTTGTGATGATTTTCACTCAGCTCTCTATTTGGGAGACGCGTATTCAGTGTTTTGGTGCGGTTGATGCTTCCCTCTCTCAGGACTAGAGTCCACTGACAGATGGAGCGGGGTGCATCTCGCAAGTGGTGCTGGACTGCGTTCACACAGCTAGTAGAGCAACCAGACTATAGTCTGTTTTAACCAGACCAAAACTGACAAGTGTGAGCGCACCCTCCTAACTTGTAGGCCTTAGGACATATTTTGCATGTGCTGCACACCGAGCCACGCCGTCTTTTGTGACTGATTGCAAGATATAATGACCTTAAGTGGCCAACTTGTGCTCATTTGTCAAATTCTGTTGCTCCCTAAATACTGTGGGGTGGTGAAATAGGGAGCAGCAAACACAGGCTGACAGCTGAGGGAAGCCTGCGTGCAGAATATATCATTCTCATGTCACAACAGCCGTTGGAGCTAATTTGTTGATTTTTATCAAAGGAAGTTGTGGCAGACAGTGAATGATTGCTGCACATTTTTGCTGACTGTGTATGGTCCCAAAATTCACTTTTCTTTCACCTATAATATAATCACCGCAGGGTAAGGGTCCCCTTTGGCCCTCATCCAGGGTAGAGGTTGTCGTCTGGCATATGGGAAATTTTCTCTAAATGCTTTGTTGATGTTTGCTAACGTCAGGGGTTAACTTTGGGTAGTCAGTTAAATGGCCATGTGTGTAACTAGGAGCTGCTTTGAGGTTTTTAAGATGTGCTGGAATCTTTTTAGAATCATTGAAAAAGTTTGTCTTGAATTGGATTCAAGTTAGATTTTGGCTATTTTCTTTACTTTTTTTGGGTAGAAATTTAATGATATGTTCTGGACTCCTGTTTGAATGCCAGCAGAATAATGCAGATGTGTTGTGCCGTAGTGGAGGTGTGCATGCATGTACTTCAACTTCTTACTGGGTGTCATGTTGGCCCTGCATGGCTAGAAAATAACTGAATCAACCGTGCCTCTGCTCCGTTTGGCTTTAGTAGCGTCAAGACACCATCAAGTAACCTGTTATGTCCTTTCAGAGTTATTTTGCAAGAATAGAATTCCTTGCCATCTCCTGTTTGAAGACAAGTGTTGCAGGGGATCAAACCGTGTGTGGCTTTTCTGTTGTAGTCTTCTTTTCATCTGAACGGACAATCCGGTCAGCAGCGCTTTCCGCTCACCGCAGAGCAATAAGCAGTCACTGAAGTTCACTGTCTATTTGATATGTGAATGTCGGGCGGTAATGAGTGAGAAGCTTGCCAGAGACATTTCTTCAGCTCGTTTTCAAGTCGTTGAGGGGCTGCTTTTGACACGAGACCCCAGAGAAGGTGCAGTGCTCATTTGAAGGACTGCCGATCATGCAAGAATGTTTGAGGTGTTCTCAAAAGATGTAGAAGACATAGGAGACTGTGAGAGTGCCTCCTAAATAAAACGGTTCCAAACAGAGCTGCTCGTTATTAAAGCCCCAATAAAAGTCATCACAGCTGCATTGCCATGGCCACTATCCCATGATTTTTTAATGACTCAGCAGCCTTCATAGCATATAAAGTATTACAATATAACATCCTAACGCTTTTATATGCTTATTTGGACATATCCGTTTCCCTAAGTGTGAGAGTGCTGCAGCAGCTGCAGAGTAGTGCACTCTGCTTCCTAAACTGATGTGGTTCACCATGGGTTTGTTTGATAGCGATTCTTTGGATGCATTTCAGCCAAGATGTTTAACATCTCGTCGGTTTTGTTGGCCATAATTAGTTTCATATGATTTTTTTTTTTTTTATTTACTTTAGAGCTAAACCCTCACAGAGCAATCCTGTCTTGATTTTTCTTCAAAATGTTTTATTTTAGCATGAATAAAACATGCTGACAAATGAGGTCGTTGATGTCTCTGAAATTGTAAACTTGAGGACAAGTCAGGTGACTGTTACGCTGGTTGAACCTCGTCTGCCGCCACCGTGCCCTCAGTGGGAGGGAAGCAATCCCAGAAGGCACTGACATCTAGGAACCACGTGCTCAGACCGCTGGTAGCTCAAACTTGTCTATTGTTTATCCTGATGGGGCTCGAGCACATGGCGCACACTGGGAACAGTTTTAATGTCTTGTTTTAGATGGAGTATTTTGCTGTGCAGTGGTCTGTCATGTCAACCCGTTGTGAACCATTTTCAACTGTCATTAAATGCAGGCAAGAATGCATCAGACCTTGCTTTTTCAACTGTAATATCTACTGAAACTGAGTGATTGTCAGTAGTCTAATAGTATTGTCTTTCATGGCACGAGTACACCGTTCCCTCGTTTATCGCGGGGGATAGGGTCCCAAAATAGCCGACAATAAGTGAAATCCGCGTAGTAGCCAACAATTATGTTTTAAGGCTGTAACACCCCTCACAATACACTTCATACACTTTTTGCAGACAGGCAATAACATTTTCTCACATTTTAAACACTGTGAAAGTTCAAGTTTGGTTTGAATTTTAATGCTCTACTAGATTGGACACAATATTCACTGCTCTGACCGTGTCTCGTCCTGGCGTCGTTCGGATGTAGCATTTTTGTATCCTTGTTAAAACATTTTGCTACTGCCGTCATAGTCCTACTACTTGAACCAAAGATTAGCTGCTGCTTCTACTACTACTATTGTTCATTGGCGGTTAGGAAGCAGCTCATGTAGTTTGCAGTTTGCTAGCGACGGCACGAAGGAGTGATTGACAATGGTCTACAGCCAATCAGGACGCAGAACACAATGGGCGGGTTATCTTCATATTTATTTATTTTATATTTGGCTGGCTGTTGTCTGCTGGGTTCCTACTTGCTGTACAGGCACTAAACACACGGACTAGGTGGAGCTGCACACGTCTTCAACATGAGTATACAACACCCTCTACTGGTAGCAGTAGTAAATACAATAACAGACACGTACAAAAGAGCCACCGATAGATCGCTCTAAGGACGCAGAACTCAATGTGCGTTCATAGGCTGTTAAAAAATATATTCAAAATTGCACTTAAAAACCGTGAAACAGAGAATCCGCGAAAGGTGAACTGCGATGTAGCGAGGGAACACTCTAACAATTGAGGGATGTTTGTTGGGATAAATTGTGCACATGCCTTTCTGGTTTTATGCAACAAACAGCAAGCATGCCTGTGCATTACACAGTCTTTGCTTGCTTGTGTGTGTGTGTGTGTGTGTGTGTGCGCGTGCGCGTGCGTGCGTGCGTGCGTGCGTGCAAGAGACGTTTGACCTGTAACCATTTTGCAGGTGTTTGCCTGTGGCAACATCAGCCAAAAAGCTAGATTCAAAAAAATATACTGTATATAATATATAATATTTTAGTGACTGCATCATCTTTTGTGCTCACGCAGCAAAGAGTTTCACACGTTTAAGCTCAGCATATTGTTTCTTTTTATGCGTGGCGAACAGATGCTCTTAAATTAACAGTGCTCCTCTCAGTATGACAATGTTTTATTTTAATATTGGCCCTTAGCTAACACTGCATGTACATGCAAGTTTTGCACCCATCTGTGACCTCTGACTACCCACCATAAGGCCTCCACATTCTCATGACCCCCACAAGCAATTAAATTAATTGTCCCTTGAATTTGCTCATTCCTGTTTGCCTTTAACTAAAATTTTAAGCAGATTTCACACATTTTCCTGCTTTAAACGCTGCACCACTTTTGCACAAATGCAAATGACCAGCTTTCTCAAATGTAAAAAAGCAAAGCTCCATATTTTATATACAGTAGGTCCTGCATTAGACAACATATCAGACCTTTCCTCTAAACAGAGGCACTCTATCGACTGACTGACAAGCTGTAGACACATTTGTTGACCTTTTCTGATTGTCAGTGTGCTAATTTTCCACACCATTTCTGAAGTTCTTCTATAATCCATGTTACCTGTCTGGAATGCTTACTAATGTGAAACATTAGTAAACGATATATTTTTTTAGAGCTGCTTGATATTGGCTTTCTTATCGATACTTGATATACCGATATTGTCCAGAACTTTATTTCTGATGCCGATATAGGCAGCATCTCTTGCCTCAAACTATTCTCAGGTCATATCTTGTGTAATTAATAAACACATTATGCTTTTTTCACTGTGATGCCACTGGATGCGTTTCACAAACACTATGGAAAAATAAGACAAATATTGCAATGTAAGATGTAAGTTATAGAGCCTGCCATATTTATTTTAAACATTTTGTCTCAACAAAAGTCATTAAAAAATCCTGACCAGTAGTCAACTAAAATACTTGTTCTCCCATCAACAAATAAGACACGTTGGTCTGAATAAATTTACAAATAAGAATCCAATGAAATAACACTGGCAATGATACATTTGGAAATTATACATTTGGCTCATATGTGACCTGTTTCAGATCCCCCCCCCCAATGTTCGGGTCATGTATATCCTACCGATACGTAATCAAAAAGTGTGTTTTGCTCTGTGAGAGTTGGGGACAGTTACTCACACATGTAGGCAAAAATCTTTATTCTCATTCTAAAATAATTTTAAAAAATCTGCCGTCCAATGCCATGAACTCCATAATTTTCCTCATAGCAGCTTTGCCCTTTTTACTGCTCATAAGCACTAACAGCTCTTTGCTCTGACTAGCTTTAGCTTTAGCCCTAGCTCGATTGCTAGCCAGTCACTGTGGCAGAACAAAAGGGGACACTGGCTGACTTTTAGACGTTTGCGGAGGTAGATGAGATCGGTTTCATCTGTAAGGATCGGTTAATCGCCGATGCGCCCCAAAAATGAAGGAAATCGGGCCAATTGATCAGTGCATGCTTACCATGGACGCACAGGAAAGTGAAGAAAAGAAATATTCACAACAATAACATTCATTGATTTTGTGTTGTTAATAGTTGGTCATTTGAGAGACGTGTGTTTAGTTTAAATTGTTTATTGTGAACGTTGAACATATTGAACATGCTGCTCAACCTTATCCGGGTCATTGTCTGTCTCTGTCCGGTGATTACGTCACTACTACGTTCCAGCCATCTATTTTCTGTACTGCTTGTCCTCACTCGGGTTGTGGGTATGCTGGAGCCTATCCCAGTTGTCTTCGGGTGAGAGGCGGGGTACACCCTGGGCTGGGTCACTACTACTATACTACCCTAAATATTCAGTTTTGTTATGCTTGTACTTAATAGATTTGATGCACTTGAGAGCAATGAGATGTTGTGTTTTCTGATTGAGTTTAAAACAGTGCCACTGTGTGTCAGACACCTAAAATAAGAGCCTGTTTTACAGGTATGTTGCACTAAAACCGTCTCATTGTTTTTGCACCATTGCTGGTTGTATTATGTTAAAACATGCTGCAAAATATCCATCCATTATATGTACCTCTTGTCCTCATTGGAGTCACCGGTAAGCTGGAGCCTATCCCAGCTGAAAGCTGCAACTATGAAATAAATTTCTGGTTTTGTTTCACCCTATCACCGTACCGAGATATTATTGTTATCGTGAGCCATGTGTCGCAAATTAAATTGTATCGTGATGAGATATTCCCAGCCCTAATTGTTACTACATACATGTACAGTATACTTGAGTTTTTCAATATTTAAAGAATAAGCACTGTCGGCTGGCACTATACCAGCTTCGGAATCTAGAACTGCATCCGCTTGTTGACAAGCAGTTCATTGAGCATCTGTTATAACACACATAAACAAAAAAAAAACTCAGCCATAACAGATGTGTTGTTTTACTGGCAGTGATTGACACTGACACATCTATGCAGAGCCTGCAAGATACAAGACAAGTGTGCAGCAGTCCCTGTTTTAGCTAGCCTTGAAATTGGCATGAAAACTTATATTCTTGTAAGGTTTTCCACAGTTGAAAGTGTTCTGGGTTTTTGATTTTTTGTTTATTTCCATGTGCGTCAGTGTTGGTGTTTTCCCTAGTCTGGGTCGAGGAAAACTAAGTTGGGACAGCTAATGGTAGAAGCACCCTCCGGTAATACACTTTCAGTCCCAAACTGTCCTTTATCTGAGGCACAGTATCAAAACGACTGTCCTTGACAGAAGAACCTGACGCGGCAAATAGCGTCTTTTCGAATGTGAACAGGCTTACTCCGTGTGTGGACGTATTGAGCTGGCAAGCTTGTTGCCTGTGTGGAGCATGACGTCATTGATACCGATATCTCATTTTTATGCCATTATTGGACATTCCTAATTTTTATTCATGGAAACAGCGTTTTAAAAATTTCTATCCATACAGGCGCGTTTACAGGCTGCCGTGTGCGTGCCACAGCAACAGGTAGTGCTATAACCATGAATCTAAGGTTGTCCTAGCCTGTCAGAAACCTGAAGACAGTGCCAATTTTTCGAAATGAATATTAATGGTGAATAGAATCATACATGTGGACTTCAGTCTAAAATAAAAAATAAAATAAGATTATAATGTGGCATGTGATATTATACCCAGATTTCCCCATGATTCCGGTTTGTGACTGAAACATAGTTGAAATGCACAGTAAAATAGTATGTTGCACTTCACAGTAGCAACAGAACCAATGTCGTAATAGCGGTAATCGACCAAATGGCCAGCCAGCATTAATACCGATTACAAGTTTCTTGTAAACAATTGACATGAGTCTCACACAAACAGCAAAGTTACAGCCAAACTACATCGGGAGGTTGTCTACAACGGGAGGTTGTCTACAGTCACAGTTGTTAATGCCAATGCTTTTGGACTTGGTGCTGGTTAGTGAACCCGGTGGTTATTTGCTTTTGTAGACCATGCAACTGGTGACTATTGGAGACCCTTTTGTTTAACTTCAGGAGAGGTTAATTGCAGGATTTACTGTATGTGGCTTTTGACTTGGTTTGCATCATCTGTATTCCCCCCCTAACCATCAGCCTGCTGTTGACTGTAGGGATCTTCTGATGAGGAGCAGTTGTGGATAAAGATGAGCTCATGTCCACCAGTATAGCTAGGAGAACTTTCTAGAGGCTTTTTGGTGTTTGAATTTCGACCTGCCCAGAGGCGGTGTCGGCTAGCACTTACAGCCTCATCTCTTTCACCTGTCTCCTTGCCGTCCAGAAGATTGACAGATATGCCTTGAACTTCACAGAGCGGCTCCTTTGCCACTTTTTGTTGCTATGGGCAAATGCACAAATCATCCCTTGATACTTATGTTCGTGAGCTTTTAGCGAACAATAGCTATAAATTCTATGGCAGAAGGCTGTGGTCAAACAGTTATGCTGTCAAGGAGAAGGTCAGAACCACATTGTTATGAATCAGTCGGACTAGATGGAAGGGGAAAAGGATCATTTTTAGAAAATGCAATTGTCAGCACTTGCTTTAATGTCTAACGACATGCACCACATAAAAAGAGCATTTTTTCCCCCTCCTCAACAGTCACCATGTAAAACTTGCGCTGTTGTGAAAGAAATGGGGTTTTTTTTCGCTCCAAGCAAGCCCTTGGATTGGTGGATAAAGCTGCGCGCTGTGATGCGGATGTTTGCAGCTGTAAAAGACTCCGATGGTATTAGTACCGTCTTGTGCGCTGACCTTTCCATGCGTATGCGCCTGTCATACGTTATCAGTGAAAGTCACGGGGGTACATTCAGAGCACCAAAATCAGTATTTAGCACAAGTGCTTGGAGTTATTTGACTGCGTAATGGGCTCCCTGACAGGGTTGTGAATTTTGTGCTGTGCTGTCAAGTTGTCTCCATTGTAAAATATTAATCAATCATCACTTGAAACCAATGCTGGCATTATTGAAAAATCTCTTATCAGCCAGAGTTTAGAAACGGGTGTGTTTTGCATGTTTGTATGCACATCCAGCAGGGGGCAGCGGACTCAAACATACAAGGGGGCATAGGGAGCAGATGCTGACTCAAAGCCAGGACTTAATGCACTTGAGTGATTCAGGTGACTTTAAACAACTTAAAGGGGTTTTTGCTTGTCAATTGCCATCCATTGCTGTTTTTAAACAGAGGCAGATTTACATGAGTGACTGATGAAACAGGAAGTGAGGCCATTGAAATAAAACTATATCCTTTTTTTAATATTTATTTGCCATCAATAAAACCAGCCCCAAAGTGTTGTCTTTTTATGTTTGACTTTTGATGTGCTTCCACTAGGGCTGGGCAATACTTCAGTCAGCAATACACTGTACTTCAAAATACCCTTGGTATTGATCCAATCCCAAACACAAAGCGACTATTGCAAATACGGATACTTTTTACTAGAAATTTGATATTGAATGAATGATTTTGCGATTTTATTTTATTTTGCCATTAATTTGTTGATCATGTTTATATTCAGAATAAAACATACAACATAGATTTTTGGCAAACAAAAAAGCGTTTTTAATCAAACAATTCAACAATATAAGACAATGGAACAATATAAAAAAAATACAATTATTCCCGTTTTTATTACATAAATTCCATCAATTTTCCATAGTGCTTGTCCTCATTAAGGTCATACAGTATGTGAGCTAGGGCCTATCCCAGCTGACTTGGGCGAGAGGCGGTGTACACCCTTG
This sequence comes from Dunckerocampus dactyliophorus, assembly GCF_027744805.1. Classification (NCBI taxonomy): domain Eukaryota; kingdom Metazoa; phylum Chordata; class Actinopteri; order Syngnathiformes; family Syngnathidae; genus Dunckerocampus; species Dunckerocampus dactyliophorus. Next base: position 7,297,930 of record NC_072833.1, read on the forward strand.
ATTGGTGGCCAACCAGTCGCAGGGCACATGTAGACTAACCATTCACACGCAAGTGTTTCCCACAGACCTGTAATCTATTTGTGGTGCACTAGGAGGGGGGGGTTGTGTAAATGACACCATCGTTTTACTTGCCTAATTGGCATTTGCATGTATTTATGTAAGAAAGGGGGGGGAGGTTAAAAAGGCTTTTCTCATTACAGAGTGCATTTTTGCTCTTTTTCCATTTTTTATGTGTTTTTTATGCTTATTTAATTTGTACAATGTGTCACGAGCACACAAAAAACGAGCCGTTGTCCGTAAATGGCCCCCGGGCCGCACTTGGGAAACATTTCATCGAGAAGTGTTACCAAAAGACAGAAGAGTGTCTCCAAATGGCATCATCTTAGCACCGTCGCTAGTCAAAAGCTGGGCTGCATGCTTGTGGAGGCTTCTGCACTTGCCTTTGACTGCGGTGGTAATGCAAGTTCCCAGGGTTTGTGGAGGTACCCTGCGTGCCTGCATCTTCTTTCCTGTGGCTTACACTACGCATTTTGTGATCACTTGTTTTTGATTACCACATAATTGCATGACGCAAGAAACACTTCCTGTCTTTCACTTTTAATGCATATCATATGGGAATTTGGAACGATCCATACTGCCACCTGACTGGTAGCACCAAATTAATTTGTGACCGGCTGCCACAAATAACTGTATAGGAAACACCGCACTCACCTTCACACCTGTGGACAATTTAGATTCTCTAATTAACCTAACATGGAAGCTGGAGTACCTGGAGAAAATGAACAACACAACAAAAAAACCCACTCAGATATTTGTGAAAATAGACTAAAACTGGAAAGTAATCACGCCAGTATTGATCCCACCAATGCTGATACTGCTCTTGTTATCGATACGAACACTATTTGGATCAATCTGCCCAACCTGAGCTGCAAAGCTGATCGGAGCGTTAAGGAGGATTTTGTGTACCCTACTGATGCTTTTTCACAATTGCCATTAGAAGCACCTTTTTAAAGAGGTCAAACTTTTTGGGGTAGTGGGGGCCCTAATATTAGGATCATCATGTATGTATGAAATAGGATGCGTGCTGACCCCCCTCACTTAAAAATGCTCCCACCCATCTACAGTATAGCCATTATCTGCTTTTGGTCAGACAGCAGTTGATGACGCTGCATTCGGGAGTCTGGTCCTATCTCTCCCGCTCGCCTTGCTCGCTCTCTCCTTTCTCTCCGCTACTAGCGCCATATATTTATAGTCAAGTGTGTCACCCGGCAGCCAGCGGACGGGGGATTACCTCGGCCATGATGATGAACAAGCGGGGGCCTCATTCAGTAACAGCCACTGGCTGGTCGGGTGACTCACGGCCACACAGGCAGGGTTCACCACACTCTCACCGCAGAGGTATTTAACATTGTGTTTGTGTGTGTGTGTTTTTGGAGAGAATGCAGGTCCTTCTGAAGAGATTACGTTACTTTATCATGGGGCGAAAGAATGACTTCATTGCTCATGTTTCCCAATTTCCGAGCAAATGTTCGGAGGATGCATTTGTTGCATGAAGTATGCTCCTTTTTAGCCAGTTCACGTTTCTGCCAAAGGCTTCTGTTAAATGTTAGTCTCTGAAAAGCTTGTGATTGCACATGGTGTCGCTCAAATAACCCCTTGAATGTATATTTGATTAAATAGCACTTAATCTCACGTTACCTCTTGTTCATCCACAATACAATTAGACAAGTGCAGCAGTTACTGCAGTGGTAGGAAGCATTTGAGTACACTTGCACACCAAATTTGAGCGAAAAAACCTGACTTCATTTCCGAGAATGAATTTTAACAAACCAAACTGTATAAATGTAATAATTTGGTCGCATTGACAGCTATAGGAGGTAAACATGGCGTTTTAATTGAATTAAATGGGCAGTCATGTGGTACTTTTGCCATATTAATTGTGACATTACATTATTTTAACCTCCCATGCTACTGATTTCATGAGCTTTTTAAACTCCCATCTTGCTAAAACAGTCATATCGCATGGCATAGTGCTTAGGTTTTCCCGCAGTTTCTCACATTTTGAGTCATTGAAAGCACCATAGTTCAGTCAGTCTGTCAGACTTAACTTTCCATTCAATATTTATATCTGTTCCTTCCCTTTTTTCTATGGTTGTCTTTTGTCTCGACCGGTGTGATTATCCAGTATGCGTTGCTTTACCATCTTTAACTTGTCCTTGTGTGTGGTTGTAATGCAGCTTGCAAGTGAAATGGCATTTTTGAGATTGGGGAAAGGGATTTTTGTGCCCCAATGCTGGGTGGGAATATAAAATATTCATGCTGTAGCCGCTTTTTCCAGAAAACTCCTGAGGTTAGCTTCTTTTTTTCATGATGTATGTTTGTAACATTTTGTTTATTTCTTTTATGTAGTCACATAGTAACATATTTCTGTTTCCTTGTCCCTGCACAGATACTTGGAGAAGTATGAGAGAGTCCATCACTTTGGTGAGGATGACGACGAGGCGCAGCCGGGGAATCCCAAAACCTCTCTTCCAGTTGGCGCAATTCCCACGTCCTACAACTACCAGCAACATGTTGTATCAGGTAGGCCTGGCATGCTCGTTAGGAAGGTTTTTGCATTACGATTATTGAGCTCAGTAGAGCTTAGCGCCCGTCTTCTTGTGATGTCTTCTGCATCAGGTAGATTTAAATTTGTATTTGTGTCCTAACAAACTGCTTGCACTGTTAATCCTCATGCTGATGTGATTAGTGTCACATCACTGCATCTTTGCTCTGTTAAGCGCATTGGGCATAGGACGTACGCATGTTGTGCATTTTCGGACTCGTTCAACCCGGTATTTGAAGATTATCATATACATGGAGATTGCTTTGTATTTATAATCTCAAATGCCAGTTCTAGATGAATCCGCCTCAGCCTTTTGCCCTCCATGCAGCTCACTCGGCGGCATATTGAATGTTACTTATCACTTTTATTGCAGCGCGGTGTTTACCTTGCAGTACTTTGCCGCCGTGTTGGAACCAAGCCCACCAGGCACGCAATAAAGGATTGCGTGGAAGTTACTTATACGAATAACATTGATAAATCCATTTTTAGAAGGTGGAAAAAACATGTGTCCTCTGGACAAAAGCACATCTGAGAGAGTATATATTTTTAAGTAAATTGTTACGTACCATTGGCAGTGTCTCTTGTGCACAGAATGTTTGCTCCTGCTGAGCAGCTCTGAGGCAACTTGACAGACATTATTGATGAAAGGACGAGGAAGGGAAGTGCTCCTTGGTTTTCTGTTTGCCGCCGTTCAGATTAGTGCCTTCCATATTTTATTTGCAAGTGCTCGTTGCTTTTCAGTGCACTGTGCATGCTGTGCTGACCCCACAACATCACAAGGGTGTCAGAAGTGCTCCTGACTGCTCTTGTTATTTGAGTACTGAGTCATTAAAAGGAAAACCTATTTTATGCAGGTAAGCTATTTGCATCCTACCGGGAGCATACTTTGCAGTCATAGTTGTGCTGTTGTGATATCGCAATCTTGTTCTTATTTTGAAAGGCGACCTTATTATTGGAGCGCCATTGTTTAGTTCATAGTACATGCAGCATTGCGTAGAAGTCTTGGGCCATCACTAATTGTATTACGTCCATGACCTTTTACACTGCAATCATTTTGACTGATAAATAGGACAGACACAGGCAGGAATACACTAAAAATACAAAACCCTGTGAAGGGGTGGCACATAGACTGGTGCTTCTCAAATAGTGGGGTGGGCCCCCTGGGGGGGATGCGGTGAACTGTCAGCGAGGAAGGGAGTACTTTCAATGTTAGTGCAGACTTGCCAAGAGCATTGGCGGAGCCAGAAAGTTTTGATTGGGGTGGCCAAGGTGAGACTATTACTCAGATAGGGGTGGCAATAAGTTGATACCGGAAATGTCTAGATCAGAGGTGTCAAACTAATTTTCAGTGAGGTACACATCATAGTTATGGCTGCCCTCAGAGGGCCACTTGTAACTGTCAGTATATATGAATCTAAATATGAATATAACCTTATAATATTACACAGTTGCCCATGCATTACATTATTATATTTCTACTAACAAATTGATGGATAACTTGCTTCGAAATGAGAAGTGAAGTGAGAATGTCATGGTGACAAGCAGACATTCAAGTATTTGTTTTTGAAAAATGCTTGGAATATCTTGCTGCATGATTAGACAATACTGATGTTTAGAAGAACCGCATGCAGTACAATTTTTCTATCAAAATGACAGCTCAAATACATTTAGAAGGGCAGAGGTGAAGTGCATTATTGACATGCATTATTCCAAGGGTTTCGCGGGCCGCATAAAATGATGTGGCGGGCCACATCTGGCTCCCGGGCCTTGTGTTTGACATCTGTGGTCTAGATGGTCAGAGGGGTGGCCGGAGAATGACAAAGAGTGGCCACGGCCACCGTTGCCCACCATGTAGCTCCGCCACTGCGTGCAAGCTCACCCCACAATGACACAGCAGTCCGGGCACAGTGAGGAGGAGCTACCGCTGTAACCGAGTGTCCAACGTGAAACTAACTTCACCACATTACACCGTGGACATGTCTGCATGGTGGTGTTGCGTTTTGTTGTTGTTGTGGATGACGGGAGTTGAGTGACAACCAGCTTTGAGGCCCATTAGTGCACCTACCTTGTTGGAGTGTGGCTCAGAGTTCCGAACTTGATACGGCAACCGGATCGGCCCGATCTCGTGGCGGAAGCCGATTATTACCCGATCTTCAAAATCGGCAGCCTACTTTCTGAGACTTCAGCGAGAAGGATGAACCAGAAATGATGTTCAAAGAAAAAAATGACCAATCACAGCTCTGCAGTCCGCGTCACGGTTGTGGTCACTTCCAACACAGTATGCAGCTCAGCTTGCACACAAGTCTTTTTAACTTGACACACTCTAAACTACAACACTTCCTCCTAAACCCCCAATAACATTCACAGTGAGGCGCATTCACCAACACCAGAATTTAGAACATCAAAGCTACAACACCAACTCAATGTCGCTTCAGTCACCATTGTTTACAGCTGCACCCGAAGCTAAACAGCTACTGTAAGTCAGAGAAAACACTGCTCCTAGCATTTTGGTGGTGAATTGCACATCTAGCACTTGAGGTTGCTGAATAATGCTGATAAAATCATGCCCGCTGTTCATAATGGTATGTAAATGCATAAAAACCAGCAACCGATTAGATTGCCTCCTTCAGGTATGCAGCTGTACACTGAAAGTGCTTTGTTTGCTGCTGCTGTGTTAGCATAGAAAATGCACTGACCCGTTAACAAGATTGTTTTTTGTTGTTTTTGGAAAGCATTGAACTTAAAGGAAACTGCACATTTTTGGGAAATTTGCCCATCATCCACAATCCTTATGTAAAACATGACCACACATGTCTTTTTTTCCCCTGCACATCATTCCCTGCAAGAGAGAAAAACAGCTTAAAAGCAGCTTGCATGTGTGAGCTAACAGTGCATGTAACGGGACACATCTATTATATAAATAGGGACTATAAAGAAAACCCTAAAAAAAAATTTTTTTAAACGCCAAAATTGTTCTGTTTACATAACTGACCTGTGTATATAAACCAAGCTACTGCAACATTGTTATTGTAGCAGCGAACACAAAGAACTATATTTTCTGGCGTAGTAATGCAGCACCTCACGCCACGACAGAGTGGTAGCGGGCCCACTGCAAATTATCTCTAAATTATTAGCCCGGCTTCCATGTTTTGTTTATGCACTGATAGATGGACTGTGTCGTGTGTTGTGATATTGGAGCAATGTCCTCCTCGCCATACACATGAAGCCTTTCCATCGATGGTAACACTGTATGCTGCTGTATGCGGCAGAAACACTCCATTTCTGTTGGCATGGCTTGGGAAGCTCCACATTTACACCACCAAGTCCCCTTGCTGGTTGTAGCTCATCCTTTGAATATTCAGGCTCAAAAAGATTAGGTTCCAGGTCCTCATTTGTCCAAAAGTAGGCGGCGGTGGCGACTCTCACAAAGTCTGCCGTGCATGACTAGTAGTTGCAAACAGACATGCGCTTGGCACGCTGCTTTTGTCGACGAAAGTAGCGCCAGATATGAAATCAATGCGCAGGAAAGAAGTTCCGGCTAATATTTAAAATAATCAAAATACTGTAAGTGTTGCATGTTATTGTGAATGTACCTGTTACTGCATGGTCACAACATGTGTATGAAACGTTGTTGTTGTTGCTTTTAGAGGGCTTTATAGTTTTAAATGGTGTGTCACATGACGTGCATTGTTAACTCCCTCATGCTAACTGTTTTTTTTCTCAGAACGCACAGAAAAGGGAATGATATGTGTGCTCATGTTTCACATAATGATTGTGAAGGATGGGCAAAATTCCCAAAAAGGGCAGTTTTCCTTTTAAAGGAAAATAAATGAGACAGACTCGCCTAAAAGGCAACCGTTGCACAGTCAACTTTATAGTTAACTACTTAGCCTACAATGGGTAATGTTTTGTTTTTCTTCTCTCCCCAGACTATCTCCGCCAAAGCTACGGGCTGTCTACGGATTTTGTTCCGCCGTGTGACTACAACAAACTGGTGCTGTCTCTCCTTTCGGGCCTACCCAACGAAGTGGACTTTGCCGTCAATGTTTGCACTCTGCTCTCCAATGAGAGCAAGCATGCCATGCAGCTGGACAAGGACCCCAAAGTGGTCACATTGCTGTTGGCCCATACTGGTGTCTTTGACGACTGTACGTTCCCTGTCCATGTTCCTCTTTCTGTTGGTTGTATAGAAACAAATAATGAAGGTAAAAGGTAATTATTGATCCTCCTCTGCTCCTTATGTAGCGCTCGGCAGCTTCTCTGGGGTGTTTGGTACTGACTGGAAGGAGAAAACATCCCGAGACTTTATCAGGGTAAAGTAGATGTTTCTTCTACTAAGAAGTGAAATGGTTAAATTGCATTTTGTAAAGTCAGTATTCCTGTTTTGGAAATTGTTTGTATGCTTTGCTAACAACTGATTTTCTTGCCATTCACTACAGTTTTGGAAAGAGGTGGTGGAGGATGCTGAAGTCAGGGAGCTGATCTGGGACAAGAGCAGCACAGCACAAGGTAAGCAGGCTTTTTGTGCTAAATGCCCTGGGTGGCATTAAATGGCTATTACACCCCCTCTCCTGTTGTATTACAACCTGCTTTAAGCCCTGTTTTCACCATGCTCCTCAGTATGTATGGTACCCTTGAATCATTTTCTGTCCTCTTCCATGTACCACATTTGAATTAGGCTTATTTTATTGCCAATATTTTATGGCATTCATTGCCATCCACTGCCTCTTTCTTGTCATCACATGCTGCTGATTGCAGAAATAGCTTCTTGTGGCTTTGTGGTCCGACAAACATAAATACAGCACTCCATAGTAATGCAACCTTGTTTGTCTTTCCACTGTGATAAACTGCGAATGGTAAATGGTTCCTTTGTCCTGTCCCAGATGGTACATCCGTAGCAGAACGTTGGCAAAGTCTCTTCCACCCACCACGGAACCAGGGCATCAGCGACATGGAGGCCCAGCGGGTGCTGCAGGTCGCAGTCATCCTGCGAAACCTCTCCTTCGAGGAGGCCAACGTCAAGCTGCTGGCAGCCAACCGAACGTGCCTGCGCTTCCTTTTGCTCTGTGCTCACTGTAACCTCATTGCACTCCGACAGCTCGGACTCGACACGTTGGGCAACGTGGCTGCCGAGGTGAGCCTCTTTTTGGTTATTTGTATAGGCCGGCTGGAAAGGAAGTTGTGCTCAACACTCTTTTTGAAGTCATATAATCAACAAACGGCGTGCATTGCTATCAAACTATACAGTGTTGACATAATTGGTGTGATAATTAACTGTGCAGCCGTCATGTTTGGGTATTAATTGCAGTATTGTCCCCCAAAACCCGACCAATTCATGAATAAATAATTGCTCTGCTGTGGGGGAAAAAAACAAAATCAGTTTCAACTGCATGTTTTAAGAACAAATGATGAAAGTAGTTGGTAGGCCCTCAAGAATACACTTTATGTATGTTAATGTATTGCTCTGCAGGGACATGGCTCCTTATTAAAATGCTATTTCTAGAAAATGTATGCAGAGCCTCTGATATGATCAGTTAACAATAGATGGGCAATTTTGGCATCCATAGTACACATTAAAGCTCTTTTTGGTCTAAACCGCATATACAGTAGCAACAATGAATGCTAATGAAATTGCTTTTTTTCTGCATCAGATTTGTCATTTCAAACTAACACGCTTAGCAATGCATTTGTAGTTTAATTCTGTAAATCATGTGAATTTACCCCTCTTCCACTGAGGTTCCAAAGAAATTATGTCCCGGAAAATGATTTTTTTTTTTTTTTTTTTTTTTTTTTTTTTTTTTTTTTTTATGCAGCTTCAGCTTGATCCCGTTGACTTTCGGATGACTCATCTGATCTTTCACACCATCACCAAATGCTTGATGTCCAGAGACAGGTTTCTCAAAATGAGAGGTGAGGCTTTGAACAGTAAAATCCTCTCCATTTATTCATATAAATCACTTGTAGCCCAGGCAACTAAACATCTTCTGTGCAATTTCTTTTTAAAATTTTTTAAAAAAATTTTAGCCATGGAGATCCTGGGCAACCTCAGCAAAGCAGAGGACAACGGCGTGCTCATCTGCGAATATGTGGACCAGGACTCTTACAGGGAGGTTATGATGCTCCTCACTCTGCCTGACCTCATGCTCCTCATGGCCTCCTTGGAGGTGCTGTACCTGTTGGCTCAGCTTGGAGAGGTTCCCTGCAGCAAGATAGCCTCGGTCGACCATAGCATAGGTAGGAACCCTCAAACATGCGTCTGTGGTTCAAATCAAGCACGGTGGGAAAGTTTGTTTACTGACCCAATTTTGCATAATTGATCATTCTGCTTTATCGAACAGAAGGTTTAAATTCTTAAGACTTCTGGTGGTTTTGTATGCATGCCAAGTTTTGTCCTACTCAAACTCAAATCCCTCTCCTTCTAACCTGGAAGTATTTTGGATTTAGTTCTTGCTAAGATGTTTGATCTGCTAAATGAATGCGATGATGCTGCAAATCTCCTTTTGTACTGAATCTTGGTGTCTGGTGTCTCTTTCTCTCCTGTCAGACTTGTTAGTGAGGTTAGTATCTGTTGACCTTCATACATTCGGACCAGATGCTCTAACAGCGGTACGGTTGATCGAGCATCAGGCCAACACCGAACAGGCAACGGAGGTTCGACCGCAGCTGGTAGAGCAGGTACCTGCGGCTGTGCAGGGAGCAACATCTACTAGTGAGTGCAGACCATGGATAATGCCTCTAATAAAATCATGTTAAATTTTTTTTTTTTTTTTTTTTGCTGTACAACAATTAAAAAGCCCACAACTTTAATGTTTAAGCCTATTGAGATTTGTAATCTGATTTCAAAGTTGTGCAGACCAAATTCCCTCCAGTTTACCAGTGAAGGTGTCGGGCTGTCAATTGGATTTTATGTGATTTAGAAGTTGTGCATTTTGTAATATTTTTGCAATGAAGATATAAACTCGCTATGCATGAGTGTGTAAATTATTACATGACTTCCAGTGACTGGTGAGCCCCTGCAAGGCATGAAAGCTTTGCAACTCTCTCATGAAAGTCATTAGTTTATCTGACATCTAGTGGACATTCCGAGGAGTGACATTTCTATTAATTATAGTACACTCTGTCATGGCTTAATTGACCTTACATAGTTCGTTTTCTGCTCTTCAGCAACAAGGGCTCCGGTTCAGTCCACACAACCGCCGCCTGGCATAGTCGAACTTGATGGAGAGAAATTTACACTGCAATGGTAAGACAGATTTGCAATTATTGTGGTATTTATACAAAATGTCTATTGTCTCCACATCTGATTGTCCTCTAAAATTGCATTACGTTCAACAGGCTAAACGCGCACTTTGAGACAAACACTGAGGGCTCGGTGTCCCGATCGGACATGTACTCGGAGTACCTGGCCACGTGCAGCAAAATGGGACGAAGTAACATCTTGAACTCAACCGGCTTCCTCAAATGTCTACGGTCAGTATTTTCCCCCCACCCCCCACGATCTTTAAAGACATGGTTGCACACAATGATACAAAATCATCTACAAGGTTACTTGCAAGCCTTTTGAGGTAAAATGAATTATTCAGTCTCTAATTAAACCTTACATCGGACAGCGAGGGCATATTTAAACTGAAGCACATAATGTCCTCCAAGGAATATTAAACCGTTGTGACATTCTAACATAACCTTGCCATTACAGGACTGTGTTTCCCAATCATACAATGCGGCGGCAGGAGGAGACCAAAACCAGTGGCCCAATTCACATCCTCCTGGTGGGGATAAGGCGAAGGTCGATACCCCTGCCCATTCAACTATATTACCAGCAGTCTCAACAGCAGCAGACGCCAGGAGCAACACCCCCTCCTGTAGTTCGACAAGAAGCCCCTGGAGACCCACAGGTTCCATCTCCAGGTAAAACAGAATTTGGAGCATGCTAAAAATTTGTATGGAATATCTAAAATGCCATTTTGATACTTATATCATGTGCATTCATAAAGTATGATAATTTAGGAAAATTAACTAGCCATATTTGTGTGTTGTATGATTAGGGATACCTCCTGGGAATACACCACAGATGGGACGGACACCAGGTCCCAGTGTCAGCGCAGGTGGTCCAGCTGGTCCTCACCCGGTGCAGTTATCGTCAAATACCCAGACAGTAGTGCAGCAGGTCCGGCCCTGTCCAGCGGTTCAGATCCCAACATCATCATCGGCTTTCCAGAACCACAGCCCCCAGAACCCTGCTGCGCCAACTCCTGCTCAGCAACACTGCCCCATCCTCCCCACCGGGACACCAGTCACGCTATTTCAGCAAGTACCTCAGGGCCACATACTTACGGCCAGGGTACAAGGTGTCTGTCCCCCAATCTCCCAGCACCCGCCCCTCACTCAAACCCCTCCTCTTTCGGCACCACAAGGAGGCTCTCCCCAGGTAGAGCCTCAGTGTGGTGTGGCTGCATCTGCATCCACCTCTTCCATCCAGGCGTCATCAACAGGGTCACGTGTCACATTTCAGAATATTGCCCCCAAGCCAGCGCCAAACCAGACAGCTGTACCAGCAGCCACGATAGCCGCCCCCAACCAGCAGCCTCAACAACAGGCACAGAGTGTGGTTATAGTCAGTCCTAGCCCTCAACAGACCCCTGTCTACACCCCCGCCATACACCAAATCGTTCTTGCCAATCCTTCTGCCATTCCCGGTGCCCAGACTATCCAGTTAGCAGGGCAGCCTGCAGCTCCTTCCAGTCCCTGCCCACCTGCTGCATCCCACTCAAATGCCCTTGTGCAGCCCAATCAAACTGTCAGCCAGACACTGTCCATGAAAAGGCATCAGCAGCAGCCGTCACTTCAAATGATTCCGCAAACTCCCCCCTCTCAGCCTACCTCCTCAGAATCCAGCTTGATCAAACAGCTTCTGCTTCCAAAGCGAGGGCCTTCCACGCCAGGTGGAAAGCTCATCCTTCCTGCGCCACAGGTACCCCCTCCCAACAGCACGATAGCCCCAAATTCACAAGTCATCTACCAGGCAGCCTACAACACCCAGGGGCCCTCTCCACAACCTCAACAGCTCAATGTTCAGCTAGTTCCTGGTCAAGTTCAGCTCTTGCCAGGCCAGCTCATCTCGACAAGTAGTCCAGCTACAATCATCCAGGCCCCCATGGCGACTGGACAAGTCACATTTACTGTGGTCCCTAACACTGGCTTCACCACGTCTACTGCAGCCGTCGCCGCGGTCAGCGCAGTGGCCCCAAGTGTTCCCCAGCCTCCGTTATCGACTGGAACCGTGCCCCAGCAAGCCCCTGCTGTCCCACCGCCATCACCACTGCCACCGAATCCACTCCGAGGAGACAAGATCATCTGTCAAAAGGAGGAGGAGGCCAAGGACGCCACTGGGTTGCACATTCATGAGCGGAAAATCGAGGTCATGGAGAACTCCTCTTTGCCAGATGGAGACTCCACCAATGGGAAAACCAGTAACGGCGATGTTGGAGTAGGTGGCAAGCTGCTAAACGGTCGGAAGTGCGTGGAGTCTAATCTACCTCCATACCACTCAGGGAACACCCAGGGGGCACTAAATGGTCCGGCTGTGGAGAGTCCCCCTGCTAATGGGAAGCAGGCCCTCTCCCCTAGACTTGACGCCCCTTTGGAGGCGAACCCCGACTCTAAAAAGACACTGGTCAATGGGGTGTGTGATGTTGATCGGGGCGACTGTGGTGTCATTAACAAAAACATTCCAAATCACATTGCTTCCAAACAGTACTTGGGGAATGGAGATGTGGGCCCTACAGAGAAGAGTCACAGCTCAACCCCCCCTGCTCCCAGCCCTCCACTGCAGCAGGATACTGCCAAAGCCCAGCAGGCTGAGCGCCTGGCCAATGGACCTCAGGCAGTAGGCACCAGGCCTCCCTCAGAATTAACAAACGGACCTTTGGGGCCGGGCCACGCCGTGCCTGTGCTAAGGCAGCAACTGCTTCCCAATTCCTCCCTCCCTCCGACTCTTCCCGTTACCTCCCCGAGCGTGGTCACCTCCCCTGCAAACGGAGTAGCCTTGGAGGCCCGGGGCGTGAAGAGGCCTGCTGAGAACGAGGATCGCACGGCGTCAGCCCCCTCCTCGGGGATCCCCAATAAAGTGGGAGTGCGGATAATCACCATCAGTGACCCCAACAACGCCGGCAACAGCTCCACGATGGTGGCGGTGCCGGCGGGAACAGACCCAAGCACAGTAGCCAAAGTAGCAATAGAAAACGCCACTCAGCAGAGGAACTGCTCACCAACACAGACGGCTGGCTCAACGGTGAGTCACTTTTGAGGAAATGTGTGTCATCGTCTTATGATGTGATTTGGTGTCAGGTCTGCTACACACTGTTGTCTTGCATGCTAGTTGGGTGAGTGTTTGATTCTGTATGTACAGTATCACCTGTTTTATAATGGGCCCCAAATCCCATATTAGTCAAATGAAAATGTTACAAATTTCACACTGTTGCAACGCAGGCTTTTGGAGGTTAAGAAGGTGAGGCCAGTTAAGACCATGTGGCTCTCACTGATACACACCTCCTATAGCAAAGCAGCTGAGAGAACAACTTAAGCCAGGAGAGCGCTTCGGTTACATCTCAGTGTACAATACTATACAAATGAGGGCCATGTTATTCTTCTATTTTTATTTTGTTTAAGTGTTGTTCTGGGCTTTTTATATGCTGTGATTTTCTTCTGCAGCCTACTGTTACCCCATCCCCGCCCCCTGTGACCCAGCCTGCAAATGCGGATAGCAATGGCCCTCATCTCCCTCCAACACAGCAAGCCCCCACGGCACCACCAGAGCAGAACAGGAAAGCGGGGCAGAACTTCAAATGTCTTTGGCAATCGTGTAAACGGTATAATGAATAGTGGACACACAGAACATCGTTCTCATTGCTTTAAAAGAAGTGCTGATGAATTGTCTTGTTTTGCACCAACTAGGTGGTTTGAGACCCCATCACAAGTGTTTTATCACGCGGCAACGCAACACGGTGGAAAAGATGTGTACGGAGGCCATTGTCAGTGGGAGGGATGCGACCCTTTTCCACGACAGAGACTGTCCTTCATTACGCATCTACAGGTACGCTCCTCACCAAATATGCATCTCAGATTTGTTACTCCAAAGTTTTCAAAAAAAGTTACAGATGAGGGGCGTGAAACCCGTTTTCAGCATGGGCTAGTACTTTTAAGTGCATGCATTGCAGAAAATTATATACAATTCTGGCAATGTTAGAATACTGTTATAAGGGTGTTTGCTAGTTAATCCTACATGCAAGAGTCATGCATTAATTGTACAAAATGAAGTTGAAGACATGTTACGTGCACAATATCACCTTCAAGCACTGAGTCGGAATCTTTTGAGGTGAAATACAACTGAACTTTGCGGTGTTTCGGCCTGAGCATTTTAGCTACATGCTCACCGTGGTCTGTGCAGTTGAAAAACTGAAGGGAAAACTGCAGATGCATGCTGCACATGTAATAATTGAAAGCAAGAACATTGAAGCGTCTTTACTAAAAAGGTTGCATGGGCCACATAAAATGATAGGACAGGCCTTGAGTTTTGACACCTGTGTTATGGTTCATCATGTGTTAGCTTTATTTTATTCTGGATATGAACTTTTTTTTTCTTTTTTTTTTTTTACAATTATTTCAACTTTTTACCCTCTAGGACAAGCACTGTTCTCGGGACTCTTTGCTAGCTGGACTCAAACTGGAGGAACAGCAAGCCCAGCAAAGTCCCAACCAGACTTCTTCCCAGTACGTAAAATATTTTCTAGATGTCGAATACTATGCTTTAGACTAGCGGTTTTCAAAGTGTGAGGCACGTTGCAGCTTGAGAACAATAAAAAAAACATTTTTCAACCCAGCTAAGCTAACTTCAATTATGTCAAAGGTGTGCATTCATGCATTGACAGAGAAATTTACTAGAAATGAACATGTGACGTTTTTGTTTGCAAAGGACGCCACCAGTGGCAGGCAGTAGTACACCGGCAGGCCGACCGGCGAAAGCGATCGTCAATCATCCGAGTGCAGCCCTCATGGCCCTCCGCAGAGGCTCTCGAAACCTGGTCTTCAGGGACTTCACGGTGAGAGGAATCATTTTTATCTCCCCACCTCAGCTTTTGCCAAAGCTATAAAGACCTCAGCTTTTTGGTTGAGATTTTATAATGCCATATACAGTGAATTGTAATTAGTGCTGAAATATTGTACATTACTTGTTGGACATAAAACAACATGGTATTTCCAAAAACGTCAAATCATACTTCCATTATATTTTCCACTAAGCTGCTTACAGCCACAAGGTGGCCTACTCCTGTAGGAGTCATTCTTGGGACCCACTTTTGGATGTCAAAATGTACATGAACATATTTAATGTACAACTCATGTGATTTATTTAGAATTTTGGAAAATCTATTTTGGCAATGTCTTCCTTGATGTTTTCTCAATGCACAGATAGACACTACCAGTTTGGACACACTTTGTCATGCAATAGCATGAGGATGTGTGTCCTAACTTTTCACTGGTAGTGTTAGTGAAATATAAAATATGGGATTGCTCTGATATGCTTTTATGTAGTAAACATCACTTTTTGGATGCACTCACACTAGGCCAGCGGTGCCTATTACGTCGCTCTCACGCTACCGGTAGATGGCGAAAGTAGTTTGGGTCGATTGCATAAACGTCTCTTTGTAGATGTCAGCTGACATTAAGCTTCCCTCCTGATTCGCTCTTGCTACCCCACGCAATGTTGAACAGCTGTCTCAAAGTGCACACAGAGATGCAGCTTTCATCTTCCGATTATGGATAAACTGAGTGGTTAGATTCCTATATCTATTACAAAAGTTATCCTTTCACTTGGAGCGGCTAGTTAAGTAGAAGAAAAGTGCATTTTTTTGAGGGCTTTGCTTTGTGTCATGAACTCGTATAGAAATGCGTGTTTTTCTACTCTTCCCTTTCTTAAACTATTATTTCATGACAAATTGGAAAATGTGCCCATTGCTGAAAGCTTTTTAATATGTTGCCTTGACTTCGGCTGCATTGCCTTTTGCATTATCATTTTCATTTCTTGTATACCGGGAATGCTTGATAGCAAATGCTAACTGGACGTAATAAAAGTGTGTGTCTAATGAACGCTGCGTACTGTAGCTACTTTGACTGACGTACTACTTACCTATGTACACAACTATTGAGGAATTATGCGTAATTATCTTTGCCGTATTGAATTGAATTGAATTGCAAATGATTTGTGAATGATATAACGACTTTTAATACTTGTAAACTTTGAAACTGTTAATGTGAAATATGAATCATTAGTATTTAGTATAGTAATTTAAAAGTTTATCGGTTAGATTTTATTTTTATGTTTTATAGTGCCGCACGGTGGCAGAGTGGTTAGCATGTTGGCCACACGGTCAGGAGATCGGGGAGACCTGGGTTTGAATCTTTGCCTGGGCATCTCTGTGTGGAGTTGTCAGCAGAAATAGGCTCCAGCATACCCCCACGACCCTAATGAGGATAAGCGGCATAGAAAATGGATGGATGTTTTATAGCGAGATAGATCATGTGAACTTATTACTTCCATGCTGAAAAAGTGCGTGCATCCTGATATACTCGTACATGTACAATGTACATAAATACTCATTTATAAAGACGGTAAATATATATTTTCTATATTTATAAATCTTTGGGACTTGGTCCTTTTTATAAAAGTAGCTTGCAGCCTAAAAAGTGTGAGCACCCCTGCACGAGGCAGTATGTGCCATGCTTGGGCACATTTGAGTCTGGTTTGTTCAACTAGTGTGAATGCTCTTAGCGGTACTCAAGTTACACTTTGACCTGGCCCCGGCAGGCTTGGAAGAGGTGGGCACACAATTGTAACACACATGCGCACAGAATAGAAACAAACAGAACGAAAGTTGCATTAATCCACTGTTGAATGATGATGTCATGGTATGTTGTAGAACACTGAGTGCGGGGGACAGGGGAGGATAGGGGGAATCGTACCCAAGTCTAGCATGGTTTAAATGACCAATTCATTTCTTCTCTTTGTATTTTGATTTCTAAGTCAATTGCATTGGCGATTATTAATTTCCATTATCGATGGTGAACTGATTTGAGAATTGCATGTGTTTTCTCCAATACGTGGCTTTAAATACTCATCGTTGCTACCAAAAGACACTTACCATGACTAAGACTGAACGCTGTGGCCATGTTTTGTCTCCTTTTCTAGGATGAGAAAGAGGGACCAGTGACCAAACACATAAGACTAACTGCTGCCTTAACGTTAAAGAACATCGCCAAGCACTCGGACTGTGGTCGTGTGTAAGTATCGAGTCCGCTTTCTTAAATTGTGTGTTTGTGTGTTATGCTGACTTGAAAGCAAGAATATGTAAGCAAACACTGACGTCTCACTGCTTTTTTTTTTGTTGTTTTTTGTGGTTTTAAATCTCAGCTTGGTAAAGAAGCACGAGACTCACCTCTCTGTGCTCGCACTAAGCAACATGGAGGTTTCCACCACACTCGCCAAATGCCTTTATGAACTGACACGCTCGCTTCAGGCCTAACGCCAAAAAGGACAACCTCTAGAAAGCCCTCCATCCTCACGCGAGGCGAACGAGGACAAAGGAAAGACGCCGGTGAGCCGTAGCGGGTCTGTCGAGGAGGAGAGCGCAGGATCTGGACCGAAGACCTTCCTCCTGCCACCCACTCATCCTCAGCTCCTTCAACCTGTGTTTGAACCCCCTCACACTCTGGACCACACACTCAAAAACTGCCACGGGGTCTTCCACCAGCTGCCCAGCAGGGGGAGCTCTTTCCGACTGCTTCCCCAAGGGACGACAAACACCCCCGCAAAGCACCAAACACGAGCACATTTTGTTAGCTTTGTTTTCGTCCCATGAAGTGACGTTTCGACTGAAGACCACCAGGTGGTTCGGGTGCCCGGGGCAGAAGGCGGGGCTTTGAAAGGCGTCCCACAGGGTTGCGTAGAGGACTCAGCTGGCAACTGGCGCCGATTTTTTTTTTTTTTTTTTTCCTTTAAAACTTGGTAGCTTGGTTTTTCTTACTTGAGTCGATATATTTTCACTTATTTATTATTAATGAAATGAATACCATTACAATTAATAAAATCTTGTAAATATGTTGTGAATATATATAAAGAAGATCCTCTTTCATGATGATGCAGCCACTGGAGAACTTGCTCTGTGGCGTTAATAGAAGCATTACTTTGGTAGGATTGAATAAAGTAGTATGTTTTGTTTTGGGGGGTTTTTTGTTGCTTTTTTTATGATCCCTGGTCACTTGTAACTAATGTGATTCTATACTCAGCAGTGGATGAATGTACTTAAAACCCTGTAAATACTTCTGCAAAGGTACTGATGCTGTAAAGCCTGGGGAGAGGAAAAAAAAACAGTTTTTTGTGGAACTGTGACATTTTTGTATTATATAATACCTTGTAGAACTCATTTTGCTGGCTGAAAGAGTATGGAATAATATATCATGTCATTTTGTAGAACAAAAAATATTGAAGGTATTTTCCCCCCTTTCTGTTCCCTCACGCCTTCCCATCAACGCGCGCATGCGCACACACACACACACACAAAGTGACATTTATCTATCCACTGTAAGTGTTTTGTCATAGTACGAGCACAGTGCACGTACCAAAATTCTTTTTGTATTTGTAAATTGGTTTAAATACATGGATTTTTATACAGGTTTTCTCCTGTGTTCTTTGCTTTATGTGCAGGTATAATATTTTCTTCACCACTTTTTTCTATCTTAATATAGTGTGGAGTTTTATTGTACTATTTTTTCATTCTTAATACCATGCCACATTCCGCCTTACCTCACGTCCTCTCCGATTGTCCTCTCGACCGTGTGTTGTGTAACATTTGATGACTTCCTGTCCTATTAGCATCTGACCGGGGCTACCCAACCATCCTCCATTTCTGCGGTGTCAGTAAGATGTGTGACTAAACATAGACCTAACAGTCTGTTAGAGATTGGCTTTATTTACTTTGGTGACTGTTTATAGTTTTTAAATAAAAAAAAACACTGAACATTTATGCTTTGCTTCAATATTTCTTTTTTTAAATGCATTTTTCTATCTTTACAAAATATTTTTTTATTCACACGTAGTGCGAAAATTGGGTAAACTGCACAATATGAAGAACATTTCACTTTTGCCCCGCAATGTTTCCAATGAAAAATTGCATTTCTAATACAATGCACCTATACTACTATCATTTATTTTAGATTTAACTGACAGTTGAAACATCTAAATTAAATCTTGGAATTCACTTGAGATAACAATTTACGGTGGATAGACTCGTTTTGCTTGAAGGAATAAATACATGGTTAAAGTGTTAATAGCGACTTCACGCATTTTGCATAGAGTTTGACATTTACATTCTTAATTGCTTAGTTATTTTGGTGCAATTATTTTACATTTTTGTCAGAATTGTGGTATATTTCCTATTCAGTATTTTATACAATTAGATAATGTAAGCAATGTACAGTAAGTGTATTGTTTGTTTGCAATGGCCGTCCCGTCGCCTGTCCTTGTAATGCTCGGCGTCTCCAGTAGGGGAAGCTACTTGCTAAAACTACCAGCCGCACTACCGGGACATGTGGCCGAGAATTTCTGAAAGGTGTACTCGGTTTTTAGCCACAAACAAGTTTAGCTTACCACGTTTAGCTCAGCGGTTTGTTAGCATTTCATAGAAAAAAGTTTGGATCACCAACACAGTTTGGCGTGTAAAAGCCAAGCACGGGAGCACTTTAACCTGGTGAGTAGCGACAGTTGGTTGTTGCTAACTAGCCTCGAGTGTTCGCTGGTAATGACGACGTAAGCAGGTGTTGTTGTTATTCAGAGCAGCTAGTTATTGGGGTAAACTTAAGCTGAGCTTGCTATTAGCTGGATAGCTAACCTATGACCTTCACTGCATTCAGCGTAACATACGCACGGTTAGCTGTGCTTGTTAGCGTGCTAACAGCCACGGAGCTATTTGGGTATTAGCTCACCTTGCTAAGCAATAACAACCATGTTAGCGGCTTCCTTTTGGCTCTGGTGGAAGAAGCTCATTTATGTGTGCTGGAACTCAATTAAAACCGAGCCAGAATAAGCCCCATGCCTGTCAACTCTGCTGTATTTGTTTCTAAAATAAACGGTGTTAGCGGTTCTTGTTGTAAGGGTACTGAACCAAATGGAATTGACAAGACACGAAAGCATGTTTGAAAACAATGTTTATTGTTTTCATTGGAGCACCTTTAGCGCTAAAAATGATGCCATATTATTGTCTTATCAGTTCCATCAAATCTAACAATCTTATGTAAGTGAAGCATTGGGATGTATGGACATAGTCAATACTTCAACTAGAGGTGGGCGGATCGATCCAAATATTGGTGTTATTGATGCTGATGTACATATATTCTTCGGTTTATTTTTCAAATAGCTTTGTCTTTAATATGATTAAATATATTGTACCGTTTTATATTTTGCAGTGTTTTCCCGCAGGACAACAATCTATTTGTGGCGTTGCGGGGCTTGGGAATTTACATTTTGCACTGTTGGATCTTAAGGAGGTTCTAAGTAGAACTTCAAAATCCAAAAAGAAGAAATGGGAATGAGACTGAAACATTTTTGAGAAAGCATTTTATTGCAAACAACCATGGAACTGAAATAGGCTGTTCATCAGCTGATCAAAAGTTTAAAGACCACAGCTTTTAAAAGCCGAAATCATGTCAAAAGTGTGGCTTTAATGTCATTTTCTGTCAGGTGTTCACACTGTCATGATCCCTTGATGGCAAAGGCAAAAAAGCTTTCTCTCTTTGAACACGATGTGATTGTTGAGCTGCATAAGCAATGAAGTTGGACGCAATAAGACAGTCATTTTAAACTTCTTCAGTGCCTGAGGGATATGGAAGAAAAAGACAAGTGGTAGACCCAAAATAAATCACACTGGCCATGAGCCGGAGGAGCTTGTCAAGACCAGGGACGCTCCTCGGCCCAATTCAAGTTCGTTACTGGTTCCGATTGCAGTCCAATAACCATCAGGCGGCATCTGCGAAAGAAGGGTTTTAAAAAGAAATAAGTCTTCAAATGCCTCGTCTCCTTCAATGTCACAAAATAACCCATTTGGAATTTGCATGAGGGCACCAAAAATGTGACGGTCCTGATGACTTCCAATATTATTGCCATAACAACGAGATCCCACCTGAAATGTTTTCCACACGGCACAGTGGAGGGGGCGCCATCATGATCTGGGGTGCTTTTCCCTTCAGTGGGACAATGGAGCTTCGGGTTGTGCAGGGGCGTCAAACGGCAGATGGCTATGAGGAGATGTTGCAGGGGACGTCCCTCATGACTGAAGACCCTCATCTGTGTGGTAATGACTGGATTTTTCAACTGGACAACGCTGCCGTTCACAATGCCCGCCTGATAAAGGACTTCTTACAGAGGAATAATGAAGTTTACAAAAATGGACATCAGTTCCAGACAGTGGATGCCCTCCGTGAAGCCATCTTCACCACCTGGAGCAACATTCCCATGAGCCTCCTGGAAACACTGGCATCAAGCATGCCCCAAACATCTTTTGAGGGTGATTTCGGGTTTTTTTGAGCTGTGGTCTTAAACGTTTGATCAGATGAAGAACAGCCTATTTCAGTTCAACACTTGTTTGCAATAAATTCCTTAATCAAAATGTTTACGTTCTGCTTTTTTTTTTTTTTTTTTTTGCATTTTGAAACTCTACTTAGAACCTCCTTAAGATCCATTCCATTCCCATTCCATTCCATTTTCCTCCGCTTATCCGGGTCCGGGTCGCGGGGGCAGCAGTCTCAGTAGGGAAGCCCAGACTTCCCGGTCCCCGACCACCTCCTCCAGCTCCACCGGGAGGACACCGAGGCGTTCCCAGGCCAGCTGTGAGACATAATCCCTCCAGCGTGTCCTAGGTCTTCCCCGGGGCCTTCTCCCGGCTGGGCATGCCCAAAACACCTCACCAGGGAGGCGTCCGGGAGGCATCCGGACTAGATGCCCGAGCCACCTCAGCTGGCTCCTCTCGATGTGAAGGAGCAGCGGCTCTACTCTGAGCTCCTCTCGGATAACCGAGCTCCTCACCCTGTCTCTTAGGGTGAGTCCCGCTACCCTACGAAGAAAACTCATTTCAGCTGCTTGTATCCGCGATCTCGTTCTTTCGGTCATGACCCAAAGCTCATGACCATAGGTGAGGGTGGGAACATAGATCGATCGGTAAATTGAGAGCTTTGCCTTCCGGCTCAACTCTCTCTTCACCACGACGGTCCGGTACAGCGACCGCATTACTGCAGACGCTGCGCCGATCCGCCTATCGACCTCACGCTCCAACCTTCCCTCACTCGTGAACAAGACCCCGAGATACTTGAACTCCTCCACCTGGGGCAGGACCTCATTCCCAACCCGGAGGGAGCAATCCACCCTTTTCCGACTGAGAACCATGGCCTCGGATTTGGAGGTGCTGAGTCTCATCCCAGAAGCTTCACACTCAGATGCAAACCGTCCCAGTAAACGCTGCAGGTCACAGCTCGATGAGGCCATCAGGACCACATCGTCTGCAAATAGCAGAGATGAGATCCTAGTGTCCCCGAACTGGACTCCCTCGACACCTTGGCTGCGCCTAGAAATTCTGTCCATGAAAATTATGAACAGAATCGGTGACAAAGGGCAGCCTTGGCGGAGGCCAACGTTCACCGGAAACAGGCTTGACTTACTACTGGCAATGCGAACCAGGCTCCTGCTCCGGTTGTACAAGGACTGAATGGCACGTAGTAGCGCGCCACTAATCCCATACTCCCGGAGCACCCCCCACAGGACACCGCGAGGGACACGGTCGAATGCCTTTTCCAGGTCCACAAAGCACATGTAGACCGGTTGGGCAAACTCCTTAAGATCCAACAGTGCAAAATGTAAATTCTTTCAATTTTTCAGCTGGTCTTATCTGATCAGGAGTGTATTCATTTGTTGAAATACATTTGGAGTGCCACAGATAAATGTGGTGGTACCTTTTTTTTTTTTTTTTTGCCCTTGCCTTTGGCCTAAATTCTTGCAATTTTTCAACTGGTCTTAAAATTTTGATCATGAGCGTATATGGGAAACACTGTCCTTTCACACCCTGGTTGTCCTGTCTGGTTATAGGTAATTGAAATGTACTTTTGAAATACTTAAATAAATACAGAAGATGTCCCATGCATGCGTTTCAAGGCCAATTACAGCAATTACAATTATTTAGCGTGTGCTTTAGAATTGCAGTTTGCAGGTACAAATCAGTAATTCAACTGCAGATAGGCTGATTGTTGTTGATGGGTGACCCTCCTCTTTGTTGTAGTGGGGATCAGGACGGCCCGGGGCTGGACATGACAGGAGCTGAAAGCGGTGAGGCTCAGTCATATTTTTACACTCATATTTATATATATATTAAATGCATTATTATGTATCTCCGTGTCAAGATGGCCAGGGGCCGCCCCCTGACGGAAGCGACGGTGAGGAGGCAGAGCGATGCCCTATCTGCTTGGGTGTCCTGGCTAGAGGAGAGCTTGCCATGCCTGACAGCTGCTGCCATGTCTTTTGCCTGGGATGTCTCCTCACTTGGGCAGAGGTGAACTTCAACTCCGCCACATTATCTTTAAAACTCCATGGTGCTTGTGATAACAGTCGTGTTGCAAAAGTAGAGATCGTATTATGTTTTGATTTCATTCAGACCAAAAACCTTTAATGGTTTAGGCAATTATAATTAGTTCACCACTGTAATATTAATCTCTTAAAACAAATGAGAGGTAATAAATGATGAATCTCATTCTTTAAAGGTCCCCCATTATGCAAAATTAACTATTTAATGATGTCAAAGCAATAACATGTGGCCCTAGAGACTGTTTATGACCACCAAACGTGAGCATCATCTGTCATCTTTCCGACTTGCTCCACTTTTGAGAGAAGAGGCCTTTTGGGTTTTCATCACCTCATAAACAAAAACCCTCCTGTCTCATGGGCAATGGTAGCATCAAGGCTACATTTTGGACAGCACACTTCCTGCACTATTGTGGGCCCTCTAAGACTTATTTGAAGTAGTTGAAAAACTAACTGTCACACACACACACAAACATTTCTAAAATTAAATGAAGCACAAATGTCATGTAAACGTGCGGCCCAATTAATAAACATTAATACAATTATACATGCATAAAATTAGGGATGCACAACTGTTTTTTTTTTTTTTTTTTCACACGATACCGATAACGTCCTGCTTCTCAAGACCAAGATCGATAGATTTAACTGTAGTTTGTGCACACCTGGAGATAAGTCTCAACACAAAGTTGGATTTGACAAACTCTACCTGTAGGTTGTCTTAACTAAGTATCATGACATTGCTACTATCAACAAAAGAATTAGAATTAGAATTACAATCCTAGAATTACAAATCACGGCTCAAAAGAGTTTACTAGCTGACAAAATCCAGTGTCTTTAATGATGGTAAAAGGCTGGTCATCATTTCTATGATGAAATCACAGATCGCTTTAGCCTCCGGGTCGTCTCTGGCAAACTGTTTGTACTTTTCAAACGTCACGGCGATAAGAACAAACCCCGTGCCCTGGACGTCGTAGCGATGCTGGCGTTTCAGGTGGCTAAGGTTTGATGTCTTTGTCCCTCATCACGGAATGTTTGCAAAGCATTTGGCGAAATGTCTTCCTCTGAAACAGTGAATAAGTCCCCCGCGATCAATGCCATGTTTGTTTACAATTGAGCTCAGGGGAAGTTACGACAGGCTGTTTGCTGCACGTCAGGAGCAGGAGCGCTTGATTTGCTTAGCTTAACCCACCTACAGAACAGTACGGGTAATCTCACCCTGTTGGAGCATCTCCATCAGGCACCTTCTTACCAAACAGAACAAATGAGAACAACAACAGGAAGTACAAAACTACTAAAATAAAACCATAAACATTACTTAACTCTTCTCCCTGTAATCGGCATGACACTGAAAACCGTAACTAAACATTTTGGTTGCACGCCAAATTATCTTTTAAGATGTTCACCTTTGGAAGTTCCACTGCCATGATGTCATTTTAGTTTTTAATCAAACGTATCACGTGTTTGCAGCTTAATAGAACAAACTGAAGCCAAGCATTTTTGCCGACTCAAATAGTGGCTGTGGGTGTTTTATTTATTCACCAGCAGAGAGCACCAAAAGTTTATTAGAAGGAAGGTACATCTATGGCAATGCACCCATCGATTAATTGATACATTATGTTGATTAAAGTGAAGGAAATATGGTATTGTTGTTGACTATGACCATTTTAAACATTTTCCCCACCAGTTGCAGATGGTCCCCTCTTGTCCAGTGGACAGACGACCTTTCAGCAATGTTTACAGATGGGATGGGAGTCTACGGTGTGTCAAGGTGTGTTTACCCATTTTTCATTGATTACAGCCTAAAACAGAGCTACACAATTACATAATGAAGAGGGCCACAATTTCAAAAATATAAGGGCCCAAGGGCCGGACATGCGCTGTCCTGTTGCCATGAGTAACCACATTTTGAGTGCTTTCATTTTATATCACTTTCTACAATAGCATTCCACAAACGTTGAACTTGGTGTTTTAAACAAAGCTGTTTTAGTATAACAGCAAAATTGCATTTACGCAGTGCGCTTGAACGCATTACGCAGGGAGTACAGCGCAAGAAAAGAAAGGAGACAGTTGTTCATTGTTCTGTGTGAGTAATATGAACAAATAAGTATGTTTGATGATTATGTTGTGCGTTAAGAGTGTTAAGTCTTGAAGATTTTATTTACACTGTTTACTAAATGAGAGAGGTCTTCATACGTTTTTTTTTTTTTTTTTTTTTTAAGCAACGATGCCCTCGTCAAACACAACACTATTTCTTGGCGCATCAATGACATGTCAGAGGATGTAAAAAACAAAAAAAGTACTACTACATTGCATATGAGCTAGTGAATTTCATGCACTACAGTTGCATGAGTCAACAGATATTGGTAGCGTGGCGCAAGTCCTGGTGTATTTGCATACATTCATGAGGGACAATTGAGGAGGACATGCTTTCCTGAAAAGATGTATTTTTTCCCCCATAATATCTGTTATCTAATAAGTAATTAAATCTCTCACACAGATGAGAAATCATCCAGAATAAGATGGTTTATTGTGTGCTTGCAGACAGTGGTTTATGTTTTTGAAATGTCAAATGTCTAAAGGCATACGGGACTGAAACGTTTGGGAACCACTGATGTAAAGAGAACTAAAGGGTTTAAACCAGGGGTGTCCAAAGAGCGGCCAAGGGGCCAATTGTGATTTTATCGGCCCGCAGCACAGTCTAACAATATAATTAAACAAGGAAACTTAATTTAAAAAAAATATTAAGAGAACATTTGTCATCCAGCAAGGAAATAAAGCCATCATTTCACAAGAATAAAGTCACAGAATGAGGGGAAAAATGGCATTTTACTAGCATGAACTTGAAATATTCAAGAAAAAAAGTTTTATTGTCAAAAACAATGAATAAAGTTGTAATTTTTGGAAACTTAGGTTGGGGGAAAATGTATAACATGTTAGAATATTAAAAGAAAATATACAAGAAAGTTGGAATATTTGGAAAATTATTTTTTAAATCAACAGCAGAAATTTTACCAGAGTAAAATCAAAACAAGAGGAAAAAAATCGTTTTCTAATAAGAAAAAATTGCAATTTTATAAGAATAAACTTGAGGAAAAATATAATTTTAAGAGGAAAGACGAAATGGAAAAAACCCCACTAGAAATGGAAAAAAACAGCTGTAATTGTACGGGAATAAAGTTAAAATATTAAGGAAACAAGTCATAATCGAATGAAGAACAAAAGTCGCAATTTTCCAAGAATAAACTGGTATTATGATGGGGAAAAAACATCATTTTTAGTAGCATTTCACCTGTATTACAAAGGTGAAATGCAGTTTTTTCTTGTGCTACGTATACTGTAGCTTCTTAGCATACCTACCTGTACACGTGCTGCTTTACAAAATATCCAAGTGGCCTTTGCATCCTTTCATTTTTCAGTATGTGGCCCTCGCTGGAAAAAGTTTGGACACCCCTGGTTTAAACCATCAGGGTTTTTTCCTCCTCTTCCTCCTTGCTGATTTAAATTAAGACACGTTCATCATTCAGTGAAAAGGAAGGAGGAGGGAGATATTGCTATACACATCAGCTGCTGGCTATCGTCTGACACACAGGCTACTCAATGCTTTGGTCATTCAGCCTAAATATAAAACCATGACTTAATCACCACTTGCACTCCCAGAGCAAGACAGTACAGGCCACTTAAACTAAATTTACTTTCACCCATGTTGATTTAAGGTTCCTGTGAGGAGACGAGTAGCAGAACCTGAAGCTGAAAATGGTCGAAACACCGAACATGAAGTGTGTCTCAAGTATGTCACTGTGTGGTAGGAATGTTATCTTAATGTTAACATGATTAGACAATTTAAGAATATTTTGAATTTCATTATATTTCCCAGAAGCAACCTTTGGAAAAGGTCCACAAGACAAAAGTCGGAGACGATGGCCCATTCCAAAACAAAAGGACTTGTGAGGAAATGTACGTTGTCAGCCTGACACTCAAGCATCTTTTTAACCTATTTTTAATCAACTGTTAATTCGTCTTGCAGGCAACAACGACCCATCGTCAGTGAGCCGAAAAAAGGTGTGCTTTTGATGTTTGGTTTTTGTTGTACTTATCCTGTGTTTATTGTACTGCGTTTTAAAAATGTATGACATTTCTTTCAGGTGAGAGCAACAGCGTGCTGTGCGTGGCCGTCACCTCTATTGATGTCATTAACCACGTCAACGCAGGACATGTAAGTCTGTAGATTTATTTATAGAGCTGCAACAACCTTTTGTAGTCTCAAAACCCAGACTAATCAGTTTAGGAAGTGCCAAAGCACAGCTTGCGTTGAGTGTCCCCTGCAGGAGAAAAAAACACATTGCATCAACATGTTCCATTTTATATGAGCAGTTTATACAAAAAGCACACACTGTGCTTAGATCAAAGTGTGATGGAATATCTTTCTTGGCTTAATGATACAATTAGCACATTTTATTTGAATATTTTCACTTCCCTGGATGCAGTTTGAATGGCATTCTCGTCTTGCAGTACAGAGCCGTTGCTGGTGACAGAGGACATACTGTATGAAACAAAACGGTGCAAACGTCAGGTGCAAGATTGCCTGTGGTTCTCTCCTGATGCTCCCATAACTGCGACTGGAACCTCAAGGTTGTTATTGATTTTGTTGAATTTTGAAAATGTACAAAAAGCAAATTCCCTGCTGATTATGCATTTCACCTTTGCCTTTCACAGTTTCCTTCCCACTAATAGGAACCACAGTCCATTTACATTTGGTCTCTGTTCATCTCCCATTACCTCCACGTCATCATTTGGACCTGGTCATTTTGGTGCGTAAACCATTTTGCAAAAAATGTGATTCTTGCATTGATGTTTTCATACATTAAGAGGATAGTGATTGGAGACTACAGACTGTATCATGCTCATCTAATTTGTGTTTTACAGTTTTCCAGGTTGTGGTCTGCGCCATTACTTGTCCTAAAGGAGGAGAGAAGCGGGGTGGACGGGCCTCAAACTCCAAAGTTCCCAGCAAAAAAGCAGAGTCTCTACCGTCCAGACGATCAGGGCGCAACAGTAAACCCGAGGGTGAGCCGGCCGTGTCTGACCCGTCATCTCCGCCACAATCCAGTGTGTCCGACTCAGACTCATCCATCAGCCAGCCCTCCAAGCCGGGCCGGACTTCTCAGGTGCCAGGCAAAAGGAAGGGCAAGCAGGTAACAAACCGAAAGGCTGGTGGAAAACGGAAAAACACGAGAAAACAGCAGTCGTCTGAGTTTGTTGAAAGCCCAACAGCAAGCGAGGATGATGAGGTGGATAGGATTGACAGCACTGACAAGGAAGGAGACGAAGATGAAGTGAAAGCTGAGATGAACAACTCTGAGCAGCCTTCTGATGCAGAAGGAAGTCTTAATGCAGATCAGGACAGTGTAGATTCACCTGACGAGCAAAGAGCTGCAGAACCTTTAAGCAGTGATGTGGAGCAGGACACGAATGAGACAATAGACAAAGACTCTCATGAACAAAAACCAGATGAGGGTGACAGCCACCCATCTTCTCCCTCAAGCTCCCCTCCAAAAAGCCCTGAGTCATGCTCAGATGGCAAACCCAGCATGCAAGAAGCGGAAGCCCCTGACATGTCAACTTCAACCAGAGAAGATGAGAAGATCTCCACATCGCCCTCAGAACCAGAGAACCCCATGTCTCCAGACTGCGACAAGATAGCTGAACAGGATGATGAAATGGAGATTTGTGCAGCCTCAGAAGAAAGCAATGATGCAAAACCTTTAAAGGAACAGCAAGCAATAGTGTGTAAAATCCTCATGCATGCTGAACAGTCTGAGGAAAAGATTGCTATCCAAGAAACAAAAGAATCTGAGGACTCTGGTTCAAAAACATGTAGAACAACAGAGTCAACAGAAGCGGACACTTCTAGGGAAGGAATCAAGGATGACAGTCTCACCAAAGATGATACTAATGTAGTTCCTATGGACTGTAGTTCACCCTCGAGCGAGCATGGTGGCAATACCAATTTGGATGTATCAGACGAGAGGATAGCATCAGCTGCTGCCGGAATTCCTTCCTCTGTTAAGCAAGAAAGTTCCAAGGACCATGAGGAGAGAGACCTGAGCCATGAGAGGAAGAATGGCAGACAGCGGCGCTCTCGCTTCCACTCCCCAACCTCCTCCTGGTCTCCTAAGAGGGACTCCAGACGACAGCCATCCAGGCGCTCGCGCTCTCATTCGAGAGAACGTGCCAGCAGCCCGCCCTCCAGCCAGTCCTCCCGTCCTCGCAGCAGAGAAAGAGATCGGGAGCGAGACAGAGAGAGAGACTACTCTAGGAGGGACCGTAGTCGTGAGAGGAAGAGGAGGCGATCCAGGAGCCGTTCCAGATCTAGGTCACGGTCTCGCTCAAGAACGAGATCTTACAAACGCGGGTCCAGCCCGGAACACCCGCCCTCGAGCGATAAGTCTCCCCAGAGGAAAGACCGACAGGGTGGCTGGAGGTCAGGGCAGGGCAGCGAGGGACGGAGGTATCATGCAGGCGCTGGTCGCTTTGAAAATGGCATCCCATCCGAAGCGTCACCTGAATGCCAGGGCTGGTCAGACAATCCTGACTGGGTGACAGAAAAGACTCGCAGCGAAGCTGAGAGCAGGAGCTGGGACTTTAGTGGTGGCTCTCGATGGGAAGACCGAGGGAGCAGGGGGGAGTCGAAAGGTCGTGGAGGCTATGAACGTGGCCGGGGGGCAGGGTGGGGTGCTGGCAACCGCGGCTTTCACAGCCAGCAGGAGGATGACAACCGCAGACAGCCACGAAACAACTCAGGTACAGGCAACAATTCAGGGACTGACGCCTACAGCCGCTTCAACGAGAATCGCGGTGGTGGCCGCAGGAAACAGGACTCAGAGACTGGCGACTCCATGCTGGATCGCTCAGGCTGGTCATCAGCATCCAGCTGGGCGGTCCGGAGGACACTTCCTGCGGATGTTCAGGATTATTACTCCAAGAGGGAGAGAGGGGGAGCAGGCGCTTGGAACAGAACAGAGGAGGAACAACCGGCATCAGGTTATAATTGTTCTACCGTTCTCTACATAAGTGATTCCCAACCACTGTGCCGTGGCTCATTACTGTGCCGTGAGAGATCATCAGATGTGCCTCGGGAAATTATTCTATATATATTATATTATATATTAAAAATTTCATTAAATTGATCCCCAAAATGATTAATTCTTTTCTACAAATACATAATATATCTTTATCAAGGCCAGCTACGTATAAGGACAGGCAGAACAATGAAATGCTTTTCTACTACAGTAGATGACAGAAGGTAGATAATGAACCTGTGTATCCACCCGCTACCACTCAGAATGGCATGCTTGGCGGTGTGCTGCGAGGTTTTCCCTCATGTAAAATATGACCCTTGGCTCAGTAAAGGTTGGGAAACTGCTGTATAGGATGCTCCGATCAGGTTTTATGCTGCTGATTCCAGTACAGATAATCCTTGAGTGAGATCAGCCGTTACCGATACCACATGGATTAACTGGAAAGTTTTCAATTTATTTATGATGAGTGCTATTGGCCAGGGGCGCCGTAAATAGGGCCCTATGAAATCCGTTAAATTTTTCTCCCAAATTAATTTTTTTTCTCAAAATTATATTTTTTCCGTTTTAATTTTTGTGAATGGGCCGCATGGTGGCTTAGTGGTTATCATGTTGGCCACACAATCAGGAGATCGGGAAGATCTGGATTCAAATCACCGTTGGGCATCTCTATGTGGAGTTTGCATGTTCTCCCCGTGCGTGCGTTTTCTCCAGGTATTCTGGTTTCCTCCCACATTCCAAAAACATGCATGTTAGGTTAATTGGCGACTCTAAATTGTCCATAGGTATGAATGTGAGAGTGAATGGTCTATATCTGCCCTGCGATTAGCTGGCGACCACTCCAGGGTGTACCCTGCCTCTCGCCCAACATTAGCTGCGATAGGCTCCAGCATACCCGCGACCCTAGTGAGGATAAGCGGCATAGAAGATGGATGGAATTTTTGTAAATTCCGTTTTTTTATTTTTACACTTATTTTATCACCATAGATTGTATTTTTATTGATGCAATACATCATTGGAAAATTTTGCCCAGTATTTTTCTAACTTTTCATTGCGACAGACTCCTCAACAAACGATTATATCCGTGCTTGTGGTAACGGAAGATGTAGTTGCAGATGCAATTACAGTCGTTTTATTAACGTAAGCGATTTTTGTAAAGACGCCCTTATTTTATTACCACAATTACAGGATGTGTGGCGCTCTTATTTTGAAGGCTGGAAGTATGGTGCATGTTGAACATTTATTTTGACTGTCGCTACGTGAGATCGCTAGTTGGGTGCATCTTGCTGCTGCGGCTGTCGTTTATATTTCACGCACAAAGTCAGTGGGCATGAGCATCAGCATGCTCCAGATAACCCAGCCAGCCTCGAAAACTCAGCATCAAGCGTCAGCGTCAAGTGTTTGCTCTTTAAATGCTGTATTAAATTAAATCTTTTTAATGCGCTATCCCTGCAAGGTATTTTTGTGGAGGTGTGGCAGGATGCAAACTTTACATTACACTCACAAATTGCAGACATGTTTGTTTGGGTTTGCCGCCGCACATCTGCACAGTGTAAAGGGGAGGGGGACGCTGCCCAAGACATTAAAGCAGGACACTACACTGCACACAGGCTAATCGACATATGCTGGTCACATATTTTTCCACGGAAATCGTCTGACACTGATCGTTGGCCGATCGATCGGAGCATCCCTACTGCTGTACGTAGTTGTGAAAGTAATGCTTTTAGGTCTTCATAAACTCTTCACTGTATAGTATATGTATTAATCTATAATACTCTTTTTGAAAGTTAAAAGTCCTGCTAACCTTTTATTTCTAGATCCCCCTAAAAGTGACCCTACCCTTCAGGCCATACCAGGCAACGCACCGGCACCTGTGCTGACTGTGATGCCGCCGCCGCCGCCGCCTCAGCTCAATGTCCTTCATCATCACTTCCCTCTGCCAGGACCTCGGGGTCCCCTGCCGGTCAGCTTGCAGCCCACAGCGCCGTACGCAATGCCCCCTCCAGTCCCTGTGCACCTCCACCCTGCCGTGCCGCTGCTTCAGGTGCCCGCTGTTGGCGCTCAGGTCCTCCCGCCACCTCCCCCGCCGCCGCCCCCAATGCAGCAAGGGAGCCAGACAGCAGCAGCTCAGGCTGATGGCCACACACAGGTAGGATGCATTTGAATAAAGACACCTGACTCAGCATTTGGATCATCCTTTTAAAAGTTCTGGTTTCCCTAGATGAGTACTGTGGCCACTTACGGAAAGCCAGGCCTGCTTCCTGCTTCAAGCAAAGTAGTTGTTGCTGTGGCAACCCAAGGTCAGCAAGCAGTCAACCAGGTGCTACCATCGTCTACAACACAGTCAGGCCAGCATAGCAAGGCCCAAGCGGACAGCTCCAAAAAAGAAAAGGTAACTTGTTATGGCCCTTTCAGCATTATTTTTGAATGTGATATCTCTGATGCGGTCCTCTGCATGCTTTAGAAACAGCAAATCCAAGAGAAAGCTGTAAATGAAGTGAAGACAGCCATAAAACCTTTTTACCAAAAGAAGGAAATCACAAAGGAGGAGTACAAGGAGATTGTCCGCAAAGCAGTAGAGAAGGTATGTGTTTTGACAGCCATACCATACATATCGCAATGAATGTTGGATGGTTGGTTTCTGTCTGAGCCAATTTGATCCTGTTTGTTTGACTGTGGCTGTGTTTTTTTTCTTTCTTTTTTTCCTGTCCCCAGGTGTGTCACAGCAAGAGTGGTGAGGTGAACGCAAGTAAGGTGGCCAACCTGGTGAAGGCCTATGTAGACAAATACAAACACGCACGCAAAAAGTGAATCACCACCTTAATGCGGCGCAGCACTGCCCTCACAGACCCATTGTGCAGCTCAAGTGCAATTTCCTCTAGCTGGAATTTAGCCTCCAAACTCGACAATGATGGAGAGCCGTGATTTCTGTTTTTGATATCTCTACCTTTTAATGAACTACAGTATATAGATTGTTTTCTATAGATTTTCATATTTTGTTAGGAAAAAAAGAATGACCCAATCAAAAATTGTAATGCAAGAGCCCTTTATTTTGCATAGATCCTGACCTGCAGAACTGCTGTAAGGAGAGCATTGTGGCGTTTTGGGGGTGGTTGGGCGGGTAATTTGATACAAAAATGCACCGCTTAGTAAATCGTGTCTGCTTCTGTTGTTGAGAGAATCTTCTAGGCTGCTGGCTGGAACTACGGATTCCTCCTGTATGGAATCCTGATTGCAAAAATATGTTCTTTTAAAACAAAAAAAAAAAGAAAAGTATATTCTGTAATATTCCAAATAGTTTAAAAGCCTGCATTCATCTCAGTGGCCAGATTTTTTATTATAACTGTCGCCCTGTTTGGTTGAGTATCAGGAGAACAAATCAGCAGCGAGTGTGTAATATAAGACACAGGTCCTGGGAGGGAACAAATAAGGTGAAATGAACCCTACCCACACCTGGATGTGTAGTGAATGTCAATGCATCAAGATGAACTGTGCAAAGTATCCAGAGAGTAGTGAAATAAAGTAGCTGCTTCCTGATTGGCTGAGAGTCTTTATCGGACATTTTACTTTTCCTATTTATCAGTGGTATTCCGCTCATTACACCACTAGGGGGCAGCCTTACACAAAAAAGGCTAGTGACCTTTTCTTCAACTCAAACTTGTAACCTACAGTTAAAATAACCTTAAACACACAATTTTATTAACATAGACATACTGTAGATAAAGCATGATATCTAAAAAATGTATGTATTTATGAGGGCTATAGTAGAAGTTACTGAGGTAATGTGTAATACATAGTGCACAAATACACTGACAAGCAATAAGGGAACATTCCCACACACGCCACTTGACAAAAAAACACAACATATTATAGAGGATCTTTGAATTTAATTGGACATTTACAGGATATACATTGTGTTTCATTGAAACAAGAATGTAACACTGGTGGGCAAAGCCCTCTTTGCCCCCGAGGCCCTCAGGCGGTTGTTCTCCAACCGCAAATGTCAGGGTGTCAGAAGGGGGACAAGGTGGCGTTTACGTTATCAGTGGCCTCGTGTGTAACAGAATTTGCACAAACACAGCAGGACATTTCAGTCAGTTTTGACAGGTGAACAGTTGCAGCTTGGGTATTGTTTGCCGCTCCAATTCATCATTTAAAAAAAAAAAAAAAAAAGCATATATACAGTTTAACTCAATTGATATATATACATATATATATATACATACAATATCATATAAATATAGTAAAATAGTTTTACATTGATTTCACCGTCTTCCATAAATAGTTTGGTGTTGCGTTAGTGTTGGAAGCACAGCAAAACGTGCACAGGACGACAAGCTCTCGTAAAAGACTTTTGGTATGATTGGTCGTCGGTGTGACGTTTGTTTACCTTAGCAAAGACCGCATATGGTCAAATTCAAAGTATTCTCCCATACAGAAAAAACATCTAATCCCCTCACACACCAGTGTCGTCGATGCGCACGCTTCTCCCAACATCAGCGGGTTCTTAAATACAGTTTGTGAAAGAGTCCAGTGACTGCAGCTCCCAG
This sequence comes from Dunckerocampus dactyliophorus, assembly GCF_027744805.1. Lineage (NCBI taxonomy): Eukaryota > Metazoa > Chordata > Actinopteri > Syngnathiformes > Syngnathidae > Dunckerocampus > Dunckerocampus dactyliophorus. The sequence continues at coordinate 7,332,832 of NC_072833.1, forward strand.
TGTTGGCTATAAAAAGGGGCAGGTTTTTGTTGTTCTTTTGCTGACGCCACATAAGCAAGGTCACAAATACTGAGTAGGCCTCCTGTATGTGGAAACAAGTCTGTTTTCCACCAGTGTGCTGAACAGTAAGTGCTTTTCGGTATACAAATACAAGTTTGGCAAAGCAAAAAAAAAAAAAAAAGCAAACGCGTTCAAGTCTGTTGCCTCTCCTGTGAATGTTCAGGTGGGTTGCACTGTTTTGTCAGCAGGATTTGTTGTTGATCTGTGAGGTCACAGCCACACTTGCACAAACAGAACCGTACCTGAGTGTAAGCTGCTTTTTGAACCCTTGCACCACCTCCACCTGAGAGGCACATTCAATTTTTTTTTCCAGCTGTACCACACAACTACAAAAACAATATGGGTAGAGACAAAGAAATATATATATATATATATATATATATATATATAAAGAAGATGGAGGGGGGAAAAAAAACACCATACTTTGGTGTGAAAAAACTGTCATCTGTACAGGTGTACATTCTCTTTGAATGGCGTAGTCTGTTTCTCAGTCAAAGCCAAGCATCAAGTTGTTTCTTCTTTTTTACAATTTAGTCTTCATGTGAGTGTAGGCTCTAGTGTCCGTCGGGGTGTTCCTGTGCTGCATTGTGGACCCAGTCGAGGATGATGAGGCTCATGCTGCCAGTCATGACCAGGAAGCCGCACAGCAGGAAGGCGGTGGCCTGATTGGAGGAGAATGTAGTTCCTTTGAGCTTCAAATGTTGCAAGAGCTTAAAAACAAGAAAGAAGTTACTTACCCCGATCTTTTGCACAGACTTCATCGACTCCTTCTTGACCAGTTTGATGTAGAAAGCAGAGGGCAAGATGAAGATGAGCATTGCAGCAGCAGATGCACCTGCATGGAAGAAGGATGAGGAGACTTTTTAGGACGCAAAATGGGCAACGCTCGGTTTCACCCTTTTTTGCATGCAAAGTCACTCACCGATAAAGCCGAAGATGTCTCTAATGGTTGGGACAAAGATGACCAGGGCGTTGGTGCCGGCCAGCAGGACCACCGTGATTAAGGTGTGGCGGATCCAGCTGAACTTGGAGGCGCACAGGAACTGGTTGATGGAGGTACGGATCTGCAGAAAGAGGATGCGTGTTAATGGAAGTCCAAGAATCTTAAGATTTATGAAAGCGGTGACTCTTACAGGAAAGAGGACCACAGGGACGGTGAGGGTGACAGCGGTGAGCACAGCCAGGCGGACGATCAGCAGGACGATATCAAACTTGTAGACCTTGGAGTAGGTGTGCAGCAGCTCGGGCTCCACGTGCACTGTGGTGTGAGAGGTGTCACAAAACAATGAGGCACTTAATCATTTGGGCAGGTCTTGCTCCAAAGCTGTAGTACTCCTATCCAGTATTACTTTTTCGAGCTATCTTGTATAACCAGCTTGAATGCTCCCTGTGCAGTGAAGAACAGTAACACAAATAATGCTGTAATGCACACCAGGTGGCCTTTTTCGCAGTGTTACATAAGCCTCTATCATGAAAACCGAGTCCCTAGTTTTTATTTAATTTGGATTGAAAGGGTTACTCCCCTCAAACTTTGGATATTTGTCATGTGTAGACTGCTTGTAAACCTGTAAACTCAAGCCACTATATACACTAAAAAATAAGGGTACACTTGTACCTTTAGCTACTTAAAATACAATGCGCACTAATCCGCGTAGGGAACCCTTTTTCTAACATTTAACATCTACAATGTGCAGACAAATACAGTAATATAATATATGGGAGGCGCCTCTAATACTACAAATCCCATAATGCACTGCATCGCATAGCTGTAGTTTGTTACACGTAGCTAGTACACACTCCCTGCTGGCAGCACAGTCACTCGTTGTCGCCAACGTCGTTTCAGTCCATTTTAAAAGGTAATTTTATGACACAGGTTATCGTTGCAGTATTTTTATTTTCAAAGCGCACGTTAAAAACCCTTATTTGTTAATCGATTTTTTTTTCAGTGCAGGCTAGCTCGCCTCGCCAGACATCATTAGCTTAGCTCTTGACTACGGAGAGCTTTTAGGGACAAGACAGTTTACAAGTAAAGGTTGAAGTTGTACAAGGTGTCATATATGCTCAAATACTGTAATAACAAAAAAGGCTAATGTAACTATGTCAAATGTGGTTTGGAAATATTAACAGAGAAATTTTATCGATATGTTTGTCTAAGTCAAATCCCTAATGAGTTAGTTAATCTGCAGCCTGTTGGAGGCACTCACCATTGAAGGTCAGATACCCGAAGAGAGCAGCCAGGAGGTACATGATAAACATCGCCAAGAAGGACACGTTGGCCACTCCTTGCATCTTTCTGCGGGAACGGCTGCATGGGGGAGGGAACGGAGGCGTTTGAATTAATTTCCACACCAAGCAATCCGTAAAGTTCACCTAAGAGTGCAGGTGCAAAAGTGAACGCAACTTACTCTTTAAGCTCCTCGTACATGGGAAGGATAGCAGGGTGGCACACAAAGGCGAAGGTCAGGATGGGAACGGCGTAGACAGTCTGGAAGGAAGAAGAAAACAACTATAAATGTGTGTACGTGTATTTTTTCAGTACAAATGTCATTGCATGTCACTGATCTTCACCTGAGAGTTGAAGACAAAGTATTTGGGCGTGCAGACATCACTGTAGTCCACGGCAGTGGTGTTGTTTGGAGACAAAGTGGCGTTGAGGAGTTTACTAAATGTCTCATTCACAGCGTGGACATCTTTAGGGAGAGGGCACGGGATCTGGAACTTCTTAATGATCACCTAGAGGAACAAAGCATTGACTCGTGACGACAGTGGAAATAATTACAGCAGGTACGTCATTGGAAGCCAAATTGCATGTTATTGGGTTATTATAATAAGAGCTTTTGTAAGACCACACCTGGCGCTAACTTCCTTTTAAGAGGCTTGTTTATAGGAATTCCCAGCATCGTCATCTATGCGGAGTACTGAAAAAAATTCTTACTGGAGCCAACTGTGCACTAATGCCATTGTTTTACAATGCTTTGTTCTAGGATTTCCTGCTTTGTCATCGTTGTGGAAGACTGGCAAATGGAGATGTGTGTATGTTACAAACTCACCACAATCAGGAAGAACACCATGCAGAGGAGGGACAGGCCGCTAGTGTAACCAAGGTAACCTGATGAGGAGCAGGACACAAACATCCATTTAAAATCAGCAGAATGCTCCATTTTCCATTTTCATTTTTATGAATTGTGAGCATTTAAACAATGCTTACCCAAATTCCTGAGCAGCGAGAGCGGCAGAATAATGACAACTGAGACAAGCAGGACCAGGTAATCTCCGTTGGTGTACCATTCCCTGGAAAACACAACACATGCATTTTATTGAACGTAATGTCCTACAAATACAGGACAATATACTGTAATACATTGCAGTATTGCAACAAAAATGACATCTTGGCACTGTCAAAGGGGTATTCAATGAACTATATGTTTATTATTATGGCCAGGGATTATGCTTTAAAATATTCAACACAATTTAGTAATTTTAAACTTCCTGCTTCCTCTTATTGCTTGGCCTTTACAATAGCTTTTTGTGTTATGATCCTCCTGAGTCATCCTCTTATTACAATCGTGGAACAGCGGCCTGGCCTGCTTTCTAATGGGCACTGCGTGTAAAGTTTTTAGGCATTGAGATTTGGATATTGTTCACGCTCATCTCTTATAAAGTAGTCGAAAACAGGCCTGACAAGCCGTCTCTACCAGAAATAACTTGAACAAAAGCCGCAGTGAGAGGAAACGGCCGTCAAGCAACGAGAGCGATGAGAGGCAAGGTTGCGGTGAATGAGCTAATCCCACGCACACACACGCACACACTGTCTCGATTCGGCACCAGCTGCAGGCGACTACAAGGGCCTTTTGAAGGGCCACTTGGAAAGGCTGAGACTTGACCCCCACCACACAGCCATTTACGTTTCACCTTAACGTACACATACAATCCATCCTTTCACCTGTACTTAGTAATATTAATATACATAAACTTGTCTTGTCATTGGATATAAAGTTGTACATCTTCTTATAAGCATCTCCCACATGTTTTTGAGAGGTATTGATTTGATCATGGTGGTTGCAGTGGTACAAAACTGCACTGCAACCAGTATCAGGCATTAAAATGAACAAGAAACTGAAGAAACAAGGGTGGTCTAATCATTTTTTCTATGACTGTATTATATAGTAATAATAAACATAGTTAAAATATCCAACAATGTCAATTTAAAAAAAATAATTTCATAATTTTTTGTTTTCACATTGTACATGATTACATTATTTATAATATTTGTAATTCATTTGATTATTATTAAATTATTAAAGGCGTTATTCTTGCGTTGGATGTCATTACGTTGTGCAGGAGTACCTAATATTGTGGCCAATAAATATATTTGTTTACCAGAAAACCTAATACAATGATGTTAAAAAAAACACTTTTTTTGTGCAGATAATGAAAATACCATTAATGCTATAATTTTAGGTAGAAAACTTAATATATGAATGTGGATCTACCTATCTATCTATGTATCTTTAAAAAACACACACACAGTTTTGCACATATAAAAGCAAATACCATAATTGCTCAAGGCATTATGTACCTCAACAACAAAGAGACAGGGCATTAATTAGAGAGAGGCTGTTATTTCAGAAATTTGAAAATGCTATATATTAAATGTACAGTATATTGCACAAGCAGCATCAACAGAACCAATGTTGTCACCCAACAAAGTGTAACGCACATGAATTTCACACCCCCAGCTGAGTAGCGCCACCAGCGTTTTACAGCACAGGAGACGGAGCGACTGAATGGAATAAAGGTGTCCGTTTGTTGAGCATCTACTCACCCATTGTGTCCCACAAAAGCCTGGATGACAATGGGCAGCTCGTACTTGACGATGTAAAGGTAGCTTGACATGGCTGAAAGACCAAAAAAATATATTTAGCAATTTTTCTTCCCCTAAGTGAGAGGATTCCACAACACATTTACACAGTTAAATATTTGCTGAGGGGCCCAGTTGTTCCGTGGTATGGAGAAAAAAAGAAAAAAAAAGCTTCTGACTCAAGTTGTTGCTGGAAGCTGTGCGTGCTGGTTTTCCACCCCCATGTTTCCATTCTTCCTCCAGACAGAGTGATTGTGCAGCTAGTAAAACAATTTGATTCTAATCCATGACACTCACCTCCGATGTTCTGCATGGTGATGGAGCAGGAAGCGGCCAGTTTGCCAGGCATCCCGAAAGCTTTGTAGCCTAGCTGCTCGTACACCAGCGCACCTTTTTAAAATAATTCAAGGTGGCAAATTAAATTTTTCGCTTTGACGATGCAATATTTGGACACATTGTGTATACACTGTGTATATATATTATAAAAAAAAAAAAACAGACTCACCTCCTTCATTGGCTGTCTTTAGCAGCAAGTGCACAGAGTACAAGGAGAAGATAGCGACAGCCACAAGAAGGATCCTGTCAACAAAATGTATTCTTAGTATGAAGACAGTATTTTCCCAACTTTTGCTGAGCCAAGGCACATATTTTACATTAGAAAAGCAAATACATATTCCGAAATAATGCTTAGGTTAATCGTGTGCCTTCTGCCATCTAGTGGATTAATTTTTCAACCTGTCACTATACATGACTGCACACCATAGATAGATATCACGGAGTACTAGGGCCACATTGGGGGGAAAAAAAATCTGAGATTTTGAGAATGAAGTGGTAAATTTACGAGAAAAAACTAGTAATATTACGAGCATGAAGTTGTAAATTTACAAGAAAAAACCCGTAACTTTATGTTGGGCATGGGGAGGGGGCAGGGTAGGGAAGGCGGAAGTGAGAAGGGCTAGACATGTTTGTGCTCAACTGCTCTGTTTTGCTACCACGTTATAAATAAAAGCTTGCCTGAAGCAAGAGGAGAGTTTCCTTCCGTCCTGAAGAGCTACGCTCTTTTTTCCGTCTGACATGATGACACGTAATATTACTTTATTCACGTAAATTTACGACTTTATTCCCACAGGGGCCACATGCAGTGGTAACATTACGAAAATAAAGTCGTAAATTTACGAGGATAAAGTCGTAACCACTTTTTTTCTCGTAAATGTACAACTTTTTTTCCTCATAAATGTGCGAATTTATTCTCGTAAGTTTACGGCTTTTTCTCTTGTAAATTTGCAACTTTTTTTCTCAGAAATTTACGGCTCTGTTCTCGGAAATTTACAACTTTATTCTTGTAATCTCAGATTTTTTTTTTTTCCAATGCGGCCTTAATACTTCGTCGTAGATAGACGAACAAAGATACTTTATTTGTCATAAATAATCATTTTCAGCCCAATTAACAGACATAGATAACTACAGTGGTTGGGAATCACTGATTTAAGGTACATAAATGCATCAGTTTCTGCATGAGTCCATTGCCTTAGATCAGTGGTTCTCAATTATTTTCTGTCATGTCCCCCCTAGGGCCAGAAATGTTTTCAGGACCCCCCCCCCCCCGATTTGAAATGCTGTTGAGAAACTGTTAATATGTATTTATTTATCTGTATTGTACAGACTGAACTTGAAACTGAAAACAGGAAAATACAACAAAATGGTGAGATGTGGAGTCAAATTGCATGTTGAGTACAATAAATTTGTACATGTTGGCAGGTCTGCACTACCATTGAAAGTAATCTCTGCCTCTCATGCCCCTCCACCCCCAGCCCCCGATAGTTCACCGCGCCTCCCCCAGGGGGGCCCCGCCCTACTATTTGAGAAGCACTGCCTTAGATGCATGTGAGACGTGTGCTTTTTCTTTTTGATTCGTATATCTGCGTCAGCACAGAGCTTGAGGGAGGGCAGTGAGAATGCCACGTTAGTCAGGTGGAAAGGTCGTCCCGTATGGAATTCTCTTAGGGCTCCAAGTGTCGCACAGGGTATTAATAGTGTATGAAAATAAATCTGCAGCCAGTACTTCCTCCTTGAATGTGACCTTATATTCTTCCCTGGCAGTGTCAGTTATAACCACAGTTTTAGATGTGCAGGCGTACCTGTATGCTTTGGCAGTTTGCAGCTAATCCCTACTGTACTGCGTCGAGTGGCTTGATAGTCAACGCCATTCACTCTTCAGGATTAGCTGGATTTAAGATGCCACTCCTTTAGTGTGTAAACTGACGCAAGGACCCGGAAGTGACGCATGGCTTTGTTACATGACTGAGAACTTCCCATTATGCTTCCACTATTTTATCTACAAGAGACAAACCAGTGGGTTGCATTTGTATGCTTTGAAGGTCACACGACCTTACTGGCGGGAAAGCACCTGCAACCTTGCAGAGCCAAACTGCAGCTGCTGAAACTGCATTGTGAAACCTTGGCTTTGAATTCTGCAGTCCCTCGTTGGACTATGGTTATTTTCGATACAAAGTATATACTCACACAAATAGAGCAATGCCAGTGTTTGCCATGGCGTAGGACAGCCCCAAGATGCCACTTCCCATAATGGCGTTGCCCAGGTTGAAAACGGACATGCCAAAGGAGGCATTGCCTTGGTGCTGTGGGAGGATAACTTCCATAATTAGAAACAATAACTCATCCATTCTTTCATATGAGAGTAAAAAGACAAAACTTACATATTCTGTCACGTACTTCTTCTTCCCAAGGTTTTGCTCCGGGAGGAAGTTTTCGCTCTCTGCCTCGATGTCTGCATATTGGCTTGAAGAGACACGTTTACATTTAGCTTAACGGGCACTTAAACACGTGGAATGATTTTATGTTCTCAACACTCCCTCACCCATTCAGCGGGACCTTGCTAGGGCAGTCGGGGTAATTGTACTCGTTGCTGTTGGTGCTGCTGTTGTCTTCTTCACGAGAGAAACTGCTCATCTCTGTTTGTTTCATACTGGAAGGAAAAAAAGATGTTTCTGGCGTCATCTTTAAGTATGTCGACCAAGTCACAATAGTACTTTAGAGCAGTGATTCCCAACCACTGTCCTGTGGGATATTAGTTTGCTTACAAATGTATCTCTGGTATTGAAGGCAGAAAAAAACATTATTTTGGGATATTTGGTTTTTGTGTCATTTTGTCTGGTGGTGTGCTGCAAAATTTTTCTCTTGCTGGCTCAATTAAGGTTGGGGAACTCTGCTTTAGAGGACACTATACACTGTAAGTGAATATATACTGTGTACATACAGGGCATGTGTCACAATGTCATTGTGAGGCAACTGGTTAAAGAGTCACAACCTTTTTTTTTTTAATTTCCCAGCATGCGCGCTCACAAAGCTGTAGAATAATCAATATTAGAGTGCGCGCGCCCCCTGCTAGATCATGTGACTTCTCAGCGGCGGGAGGGGGAGGGGGGCTTGACGCACCGGCAGTGGAAAAATACCAGACCGGCATCTGAGTCCACCCGACATCACCCCCCATCCATTGACGCTCAATGACGAAAAGCCGCAGTGTGGATTTTGCGCTAAATTAGCGTCTGAAATCACGAAAACAAATCATGACAGGGCCACACCTGTCAACATTTGTATTTGAACATAGGGGACATTTTCCGAGAAATAAGGGAAATTCATTGGACAGTGTGTCTTTTCATCGCATTTCTAGCCTCCTTTACAACGTGGTGACTGAGCCACTGAGACAGGACATTTTTGTGTATTTAGTTTGTCATGTTCAAACATGCACAACCCACCCGAATAGCCCCCTATAGTCTGACCCCAGATCAGTTTAATCACATTAGGCCCAATGACCGGCATCAGTGGAAACAATGGCACGTGTTGTCCGTTTATGGGCATGGCCCGCGTCTCATTTTTCCACTTGCACCATGATGCAACATCACGCTAACATTAGACCTTTTTCCATCACTTTTAGTGTTTTATTTGCATCAAGTCACCATTATAACATCGCAGCACCTCTGACGAGGCGCCTTATTATTTATTCATATGTGCCAGGATGACCTAGTAAGACATAAGATACATTCAAAAGGAAATTTAAAGATAGAATTCATTGGGGAGTGGTTTATGTATAAAAGACACACAAAACACATCAATAAATTATGCTAATCAATAAGAAACTTCATATATATTTGAATCACATCCCACATCCGTTTTTTCTACCCGTCAAGAACATGACATGCCGGTGTACTTACCTTATGAAGGTGTGGTTGAATGCCTTTAAAATCCCTTCTGGTTAAAAAAAAATCCTTTTGATCACAAAAAAAGACTCCAAAAGCTGACTGTTCCTTGGAATTAGTTTTAAAAAAAAGATTGGGAATTACCAGAGAGGTTATACAAGACACTAAAAAGATGCTATTTGTTTACCTACACTAACTAGTGCGTAACAGTGATTTATTTAGCCCGTCTTAAATTTAACCAAAATCCTCCAAAATGTGGCATGCACGGAAAGGACAAGTGTTCTGCTATAGGAGGGATGTGGACTCACCCTTTATAAGCATTGCATCAGCCAGAAGACAGAGGAGGAGGAGGAGGTGTTGGAGAGAAAGAGAAGACTATGATAGGGAGTGGCTTGGACGGGGGGAGGAGGACACAGTTTTACGCATGGCTGTGACGTACTTTGTATACAAACAGAACACTCTGTGACCCAAAGCCACTCCCCTATGGAAAACCAGAGGAATGCTGTAGTGGACTTTAGAGTGGACATGGTGTAGTATTCAAACAGGGGCGTCTATTTTTTTTTCCCACAGAAAAAAAAGAGGGATTCTTCACCTTTTGTCCATGAAACACTAATGGTAGTCTTGTGCTTAACACATTTATTACACCACCTGTTATAAAAAGCAAACAAGGAAACAAACTAAAAATGTTATTGTCATTCTGGAAATGAACAAATAATATTTTTTTCCCCACCCATAGTACTCAAAACATTTTATTATTGATTATTTACATTTTTTATGGCCTCCTTTGGCCTTGAAAGGAGATATACATCTTCATAAATGCTAATTGTAAAAAGTGTAGTACTGTTTTAAATATATATAAAACAGTAAATTAAAAAAAATCACAGATAGCTATCATCATTACCAATTCGTTTTTTCTTAATCTATATCCAGAAATTACTTATAAATTGTGTGATTCAGTCTAAATTTTCACTCCAGTTCTCCATTTATTGTCAGTGTCTTTGTTTTACTTGTCTTTATTTTAATGTAATTGCTTATTCTATTCTAACTTAATTATTATTAACAGTGTATTCTTACTATATTACCCTTATTCAGCTTTTACTTTTATTTTTATCTTTATTTTTAACAATTATATTACTTCCTTTTCCTTAACACTGCACACTTTCTTTTAAACTCTAATTTCTTTATGGATATTTTTTCCACACCTTCCTTTTGTTTTGTTACACAGGAAGTTAACAAAATTTAAATGACAAAATACAAACTAATAAACAACAACAAAAATTGAAAAATAGAGCAAAAAAGCACAATGTAAGGAGAAAAGGCTGAACTGTTGATGCAAATAACTAATAACACAAAGCTTTGTCTGTATAGAGTGGTGTGAAAAATAGTTTTCCCCCTTCCTGATTTCTTATTTTTTTGCATATTTCTCAAACTTACTGTAAATATTTCAGATCATCAAACTGCGAATTGCAGTTTTTAAATGAAACTTTTTATTATTAAGGGAGGAAAAAATAAATCCAAACCTACATGGTTCTGTGTGGAAAAAGTGAGATTTAATTGAGATCTTTTGGTCTGGAAAAGGTTATAACACCATTTCTAAAGCTTTGGGACTCCAGCAAACCACAGTGAGAGCCATTATCCACAAACAGTGAAAACATGGAACAGTGGTGAACCTTCCCAGGAGTGGCCGACCAACCAAAATTACCCCAAGAGCGCAGCGACGACTCATCCAAGAGGTCACAAAAGATCACATAACAACATCCAAAGAACTGCAGGCCCCACTTGCCTCAGTTAAGATCAGTGTTCATGACTCCACCATAAGAAAGAAAAAACGGGCAAAAAGTTCCAAGACGAAAACCACTAGTGAACAAAAATAACATTAAGGCTTGTCTCAATTTTGCCAGAAAACATCTTGATGATCCCCAAGACCTTAGGAAAAATATTCTGTGGTCTGACGAGTCAAAAATGTGACTTTTTGGAAAGTGTGTGTCCCATTACATCTGGCGTAAAAAAAAAGAACATCATACAGTAAAATATGGTGGTGGTAGTGTGATGGTCTGGGGCTGTATTGCTGCTTCAGGGCCTGGAAGATATGCTGTGATAAATGGAACCATGAATTCTGTTGTCTACCAAAAAATCCTGAAGGAGAATGCCCGGCCATCTGTTTGCGACCTCAAGCTGAAAGGAACTTGGGTTCTGCAGCAGGACAATGAACCAAAACACACCAGCAAGTCCACCTCTGAAGGGCTGAAGAAAACACAACGAGTGACCTAGTCAAAGTCCTGACCTGAATACTATTGAGATGTTGTGGCATGACCTTCAAAAGGCGGTTCACGCTCGAAAACTCTCCAATGTGACTGAATTACAACAATTCTGCAAAGATGAGTGTGCCAAAATTCTTCCACATCGCTGTAACAGACTCATTTCAAGTTACTGCAAACGCTTGATTGAAGTTGTTGCTGCTAAGGGTGGCCCAACCAGTTATTAGGTTTAGGGGCCAATCACAATCACACAGGGCCATGTAGGTTTGGATTCTTTTTCTCCCTTAATAGTGAAAAGTTTCATTTCAAAACTGCATTTTGTATGTATATATCAAAAGTGGTCTCTTGCATCTTCTGCTTTTAAATGGAGCTTAGATTTTGTAGTGTAGACATAAGCTACATATTCTTGCTAGAATTAGGTTCCATTCCCCTGCCCATATAGATGAGACCCTTATTAAAGATAAAGAGTCACCCCTCCCCTGTGTCTTGTCAGTCCGAATTAAGACTGTGAGAGTGGAGCTTCAAAGCAGACCTCCCAGTCTGAAAGAGATTACGCCCAAATGCTGCCATGTGACAACAGCCATCCTTGATCCTCATTCACGCACTTGGCGCTCCTCAAAGGGTCAGGTGTGTGTGGAAAGCTTCCATATATCTGGTTTCAAGTTTTATGTATTATTAATGCAAGGAAAACTGACAGTAAGGTCTGTTCAATATCAGTATTCTTCCAAAAAGGCTGCCAAAACTGCTACACATAGACAGAATAATTGTGCTCCTGCTGCCAAGTGATTCTCACTGTGAGAAAAATAGCATTTTTGCACTACACTATGTGTCGATTTGACTTTTTAGGCAACATGAGGCTCAAACCTTAATACCAAAAATGGTAGGATTTTGCTGCAACACACACTGAGCACTAAAACTGCTGTATTTTGTATGTTGCCACACTTTTATAGTTTCCTATAAAGTAAGATCTGTCTACTAAATTCTGATTAATCTGCTAGTAACGTCTTAATGTACTGTGACTCTCCATTCCATTAATAACCTTTTCACCGTTTAAAACCACCTAAATACTCGCACTATACCACTATCAACATTGGGTTAGGTGTGTAAAGCAATCTTATTATAGTTTCATACACTGCACTTAATAAGCAACCGTGCAAATTACAATATTTGTCTTATGACGTCATCACACCACACCTTATCCACTTTATTCGTATTTCTGTGCATGCTGCGCTGGTGTACATGTGTGCAACCAAAATGCATAGTGTACATCCTTCCTCAGTGAAATGATTGTTACAAATACATAATGAATTATGTTGAAAGAACAATGCAATATCCTGTGAACACTTTGTGCAAAAAGCCATTTGCGCTTACTTGTACAAACTGTATGCAGTGGGGCAAACCAAAGCCAAACAGGAAAAGCTGGTTCCTTTTTCTGCGTAGTAATAGTAAATATTCTTGGATTGTAAACATTGCAGCCTTACTCCACTTTTTAAACCACCAAAAAGAGTTTACGCTTTCTTACACTTACACTGTATACAGGTATTAATTATTCAAATGTTATTTTCCACTCTTAGGTGACATTTAAGATGGCTAAGGAAACCTAGATGACAAATGAATAATCTAACAAGCTGCATCACAAACAAACGCTGCATTGTGGTTAGCGTGACGGCCGACACTTCCGCTTGCCCGTCCAGGGCGAGTTGGATCCTCTGCTCTGACCGATGAGGCACGCTGGATACCTTTCATCAGCTTGTGGAGGAGTGATCACATTCATTAATTTACTTTTCTTTTGACTTGCCTTTATTACATGCTTGAATGTGTTGTGGAGTGAAGGTGACTTTTTTTTAATTTAATGGATTATTTTGTCTTTATATTAATTTCTAGTGTCCTTCCGGGACCTAAAATAAATAGAATAATATACCATAATTTATGGACATTAGAGCGCACTGGTATATTAGCCGTACACACTAAATTTAAAGAGGAAAAAAAAAGATTTGTACATATACAGGCCACACCTGTCTGAGCTGCAGGTGTCCATGTCGTAACATGCGATATTGAGCAACACCGAAAGATTTTTTTAAACTTTTGATAAATCGTTTGTTTTCAAGCAGCGCCAAACAGTGTGTCTTACGTGGCTAATAAACAGTGCCAAACAGTGCATGTAATATGGCAAATTAAACGGTACACTACCAGAAAAGTCATTCATCGCCATCCTCATCCTCCTCCTGGGAACTAAAACCACTAAATTCCTCTTCTTCAAGTGATGATTCCTGTCAGTCTCTCTCTCCCTTTCACTCGCTCCCTTTCTTTGTCATGCTCGAGGCGTCTTAGTCCCGAAGCAACTTAGCCCTTTAGCTTGAGTTGTCATCTCCACCATGCAGTAGTCCAGCCTTTTGAAGCCTGTTGGTGTTAGTGTGTGTAGTCTCCAAGGTGGAGGGCGTCTAAACTCACTCTTGACGAGACAAAAACTCAAAAACAAACTTGTACTCTTTTGGAGCGGACGTGCGGGCTCCGTTTATTCAACACAACATGTGAATACAGCATGGTGCAACAAGCGCCTCACTTTCCAGGCTAGGCCAATCAACCTACGCAAAACCAAACTGTTACAGTTGTGACAGTTGGTGGTCTGAGCAGCCCAAACAGAAGATGTTGTAATTCTACAATTGATTCAACTTATTTAAGATTTGTCAGATCAAAACACAATCCCTGTGTAAAACTTCAGAACCTGATAATTCACTTTCACATTTCACTACTTCCTGCACTCTAAGCATCATGGGAACTGTAGTTTTAGTCATAAATTAGCTGCGTCACTGTAAAAGCTGCAGGGTTCAAAGCATGAGAAGAAAGTAGCGGCTTATACGTTGTAAATTATGGTATAATGTTAGCACACAGGTGAAGTTGAGTATATCTTGCTGTGTGCAGGTCTTTGTTTGGGGCTTTAGCTCCTCGACCCAGCAGATCTAAGACGGATCAGGAAAATAGAGCACGGGTAGTACTGGTACCTCCTCACCCACCCATATATACATGTGAATAGACTCTCACCCTGCATGTATTGTGATGCATTCACTGATCCAGGGTGCAGGTGAGAGAAAAAGCTTGCATCCAAATGCAGGGAAATGCAGTGAGTGCTAACCAAAACTACTCCCACCGTCTATCCCCCTTAAGTCACGTCCTTTTTGGACAACTGTGCTCTTTCTATTTAACTGACCCCTCGTAAGCAATGCAGGTCACCAGAAGTGCTGCGTCTGCACACTGAGGCTAATAATGCTGAGGTTGTCCTGCGGCAACGCTGCGCTACACGGAGTGCCGATTCTGAGTACATTTTATAAGAAACAAGGCTTTTGCTGTGGGGGGAAGGAGTGGCACACTGTAGCTCAACAGACTTGAATGGGCGTGCTCCTGTGGGTTTTGCATAGCTGCTTGGCTTGAAACAGTTTCGCGAAAAGGGAAGCACGATTATTTGAGTCACTTCCAGGAATGCGTTTGTCTTTGGACATGTGATTGTGGTGCTTTAAAGCACAAGGGGGTAAACCTCTTTTATGACTGGAGCAATAATATCAACTTTATGGGGTTTGAAATTACATTTTTGAACCTTTTCAATCTTTTTTTATTTATTTTTGACATGTTGTACCTTCTAATTTAACTCACACTGACTGAATGGTAATGCCAAAGGTAATTATTTTATTTGTTTCCAACGTGCTTAACAAGTTACATTGAGGAACATCACATGCTCATGTTTACCGAAAAGGAGTAGGAAGAAGCAGAGTTTATTTAATCCTACCCCTTCTCCATGACTTAGCAATTACTTTTATTTGTTCACTTACCATTAATAGGGAGAGAAAATAATATTGAATGTGTAGTGAGACATAGGCTTATGCTGTAAGTGCATAAAATAAATAAATAGAAAATAATTTAAGATAAAGAAATTAAAGATAAATGTGCGAATAAATGAAAGAAAAAAGAGTGACAGACAAAACTAATGAAATTTAATTTAATTTGCAATTAAAATTAGATTTTTCCTCCATCTGAGTTATGCCCTCAAAAGTCAAATTTCTATTTGAGTTGTATCAATATTTTATCAGTGGTTTTTATTATTTTTTTAGTGTGTGACTGGTATTTTCAATGGATTTAGGCACATTATATGAAAAAAATGCACATTTGGAACAGGTTGGTTGCTATTTCTCACTCCAGCAAATATGTTTTGTTAGACAGCAGGACAACAACAACAATGTACAAATGCTCATATTTTGAGTATGTGTGCCTGTATCTCAGCATTGATGCAATCATAACAATAATCAGTTCTGTCTGTGTCAATCACAGCATTATTATCTTGGTAAAGCCGGGCCTTTTCATGCAACTACGACATTCTTTTATGTCATCAACCCCAGTGTTAATCACTTTCTCTCACTTTCTGTCATTATCTTGTCTTACATAAGTGCACTGACTAGATAAATACCTTCTAGAACATCATATCTCTCCCACTAAGGCCCCCCTGCTGCATCTGCACAGATCACTTTAACACCACCCCTCCCTGCTACTGCCAACACACCAGCCCAGACTTTTAATACATTCTCCTCAACACAAGATGGAGGATTTTCTTGCACTTCAACCTTGGTCACCCCGCCCCAGCTGTGAGCTTTCTTGGAAAACCTTGATGCTGAGGCGGATTTTTGTTACAATATCGACAGACGCAGCAGCGGTCTCATGATCTCCCGGCCTTATTAGGAAAATAGAGGTTGTTGGGTTAGTATCTCCTTGACTTGAGGTGTGTGGAAAGGTACATTAAGTACAGTACATACAGATAGCTCATTGCTTATAAGTGACATTGAGTCTTCCCCATTCAGAACTATACATTAAAATGCCATTACATGGGTATTGTTAACTTCTTGTGCCTATATATTTGAACACATTGTGTCTGCCATTTTTCCACGAGGGACACAAAGGAGCATGGTGGGCATCAGACTGTAAAGCAAACAAGTCGCAATAGAGGAAGTAGGTTATCTTTTGGAACCCTTGTCATGTCACTCACCCTCACACACACACTCGCTTACTCTCGCTTACATGATCCTGATTGGGTGTGAATCCCGTGACAGGGCCAGGGCCGCTACGTAAACATTTGTTAATCAAACAAGCCCGAGTAACGTAGGCGAGAAAGGCAGCAGAGTTTAACAAGCATCACAGGATTATCTGCCATTTTTTGGCGCATGTTGACATGCAGTGTTAGCTTAAATAATATGTATGGTTTTGTGGTTCTCACCTTGAGCTGTGATATCCTCAAAGTTTTATATTCATTAGGCAAACGTAGACAGAAATATGGACAATTAGTCCCGCCCGTGGTCCTACAAAGATGTTTTGGTTGATGGTGGCCATGTTTTTCAACCAATCTTGGAAAAATTGTACACGCTTGTGCTTGTCAGTCCCCTAAAGGTGTGTGCCAAATTTTGTGGTGATTCGGTGAAACACCCTGAAGTTATTTTGGGTGTTTTGGAGAGCGCGTTGAGCTGTGTGAGAAATTTCAAGTCAGTCCGACTTCTGGGGTGAAACGTTGATGTATGGGGTTTTTGTCAAAAAAGAAATACCACAGGCACCACAGCAGGGGTGCATGTGTTGACAAATGTTCAACTTTACAAGGTGTAAAGAGTAGAAAAGCCAGTTTAGGTTATGAGGAGTGAGGGGTGTCCTCAATTTGATCACAACTGTATAAAATATAATAAAAAATAATACTTCACAGCATAAATATACCTTTCATGGGTGACATTAACGCAATCAGATTGGAAGCGCTATGATCATCCGATTCAGTGCGATCAAAGCCGCATTATTAGAGTATTGTCCATAATCCCTTTTTGCAAAAAGTCTAACATTTCTGAACCAATAAGTGCTTAGGAGATGAAAAATAATAACACACCTGTCTGGAGCAAACTGCACATTTTGGTTTTTATCAAGTTTGAATGTGTTGGGCAATGGTGAGGCTATTACACACCATTTGTTGTAGAATCGTGATTGATTATTATCATGTGTCAGCAGTTCATAAACCAAATGCACTACAAACGGCATTTTTTATGACTTTACCACAAAACAGCATTAAACTACAAAACCTCTTGTATATTTGTGTTTGTGGGAACCAATAATGTTCATCGTAGGAAAAATTGACATCTGTGCAACCAAACAAAATATGGACTGATGCTTCTATGTTTAACCTGCATCCACAAACCAAATGATGTCTCAGTGTGGCGTCCAGTGGATGTTTCTACATGAGTTATTATATTAAGCTTCCCCTATGTCCAAATGTGCCAGAGCATCTCTTGATTTGTGGGCATTAGTAAATCCTCTTAGTGGTGGGAAAGTGGTTTAGCGGGCGCATTCTTTATGACAGGAGCACAAATGGGGGGGGGGGGATCACGTTAGCCTTAGGGGCCCCAGCGGGGTAAGGGAGGCCGCCCGTCTCATTCTCCGAAAACTTTTCACCCAGGTTGGCCCTGAAGCTGCCCTGTGAACCCACTGACTCCCTCCACCCCTCCGCCGTGGAGCCTTTTCATACAGTGAAGCCCAGACAAAAAGGAGGGAGAATTGTGTCATAGGTCATGCGATAACAATGCTAACTTTTTGCTCATACTTTGTGTAAAATGTAATTCTTTTTTTTTTCTTTCACGATTGTTAACACTGTAAGATCACATGCTGAATGTACTGAGAAGGTAACTATATTGCAAAATTATTATAGTATTACTATTATGATATACTCATATTATAGCATTTCAACCATTTTAAATAAGTGTCAGTGGCCCTACAGTAGTGTATTGGAAGTGTGTTAGCCATAATCTAGCCTTGATGCTGGAATGTAGACATTTTAATAGTGACTTTAGTAAACCCTACTGGGAACACGCTGTTTTCGTGTGCCTGTAGCTTTTATGCTAATGAGCTGTGTTTTTCTCCGACAGTGTGTGTTTCCATGAAGCTTTATTGTGTACTCCAGGGGTGTGCAAACTATTTCTACTAAGAGCCGCATACGAAAAAAATCAAAAGATGCGGGGGCCGCTTTTACTTTCTTTTTTTTTTTAAACCAACCCAAACATAATATTTAATATAATGCATATATATATATCATAATATTTAGACTTTATTATCATAACATTATAGCATTTACTCAACCTAATTTTCCTAAAATTTCTAATTCATTCTTTGTTTTTTTTTCTTATATTACAATTTATATTCCAACTTTTTTTTTTAATTACTGCTTCTATTCCCCATTCTTGCTGTTGTTTTTTAAATGTTATTGTTTAATTGTATTTTTAGAATGTGCCAAGGGCCAATAAAAGAGCATTTACGGCCCCCGGGCCGCACTTTGGACACCCCTGGTGTACTCCATCCACTTTGTACATATACGTTGGAGGTATTTCAGTTCATTGTTCAGGGTCATGTTAGGGCACCACTGTAGCATTGGAATTTAAATGTTTTATGTGACTGAGAAGATTTGAACACACATACACTTTCACTTACACGCACATACAGTACACTTAAAACACAGTTAGACTCGTGTCTTGTCATTAGCCATCATTTAGCCTCCAGGCTTCTGGTATCCGATACGAGAGTCGCTCCTCTTGCATTGCCTGTGCTTATTGCACGATGGGATGTTAGCTACGTGTCAGTCGTGTAAACACGCAGAGTACTAATGAGAGCCTCTCTTCACTTGAGTAACGGTGACAATGCAAAAAAAAAACGCTCATTACTCACAGCATCAATCAAATATGTGTGTTGCTATTTTTGGAACGCTTGAATTTGTGTACAGATAATTTATTCTTGGATGACTACTGTGCAAGTGGTCATAATGTTGGCTAGTTAGTGTAATTACATTGCAAAGGGAATACAATATATTTACTTGAGTAAATCTTATTGTAAAAATCTTTTTCCATAATAGCAGCAGGTTCTATTTTCAAAGTCCATCCATCTTCATCCGCTTATCCGAGTTTGGGTTGTGAGGGCAGCAGCCGAAGCCTAGACTTCCATCTCCCCAGCTACTTCGTCCAGATCCTCCGGGCGGATCCCAAGGCGTTCCCAGGCCACTCGAGAGACATAGTCTCTCCAACGTGTCCTGGGTCTTCCCCAAGACCTATTGGTCGGACGTGCCCTAAAAACCTCTCCAGGGAGGCGTCTGGGAGGCATCCTGACCAGATGCCCGAATCACCTCATCTGGCTTCACCACAACGGACTGATGCAGAGTCCACATAACTGTAGACGCCGCAGCAATACCCCCCGTCGCCCCCGGCGCTCCGGCCCGCGATCCGCCTGTCAATCTCGCATTCAATTTCTAAAGTAATAATATCATTTCAAAATGTAATGTAATATCAAGATGAACCACCAGGCTTCAACAGCCTTTATTGCAGGTTTAAATTATCTACTGTATCTGTTTCATTATGAACAATAACAATAACATAATAATAGTCATAGTAATGACACAAGCTGCTGTTGCAGTTGTAACCCACGACAAGCTAAAACTCAACTCTGAACACACAATGTCGCTTCCTGTCCTTCCAGACACCAAAATTGTTCTAAATTATTATTGGATAATGCGGTAGCCTACCCAGTCAGCTAGCTAATTCTGCAGAGCCAACCCTTCTGACGAAGAAGATGGCAAAAAGAAAGAAAGATACGGAGTACGGTGCAAAACTATGCAGCACCAGAAGTCGCATTAATTATAAGAAGTAAGAAGTATTTTATTTATTATTGGATAGCTTCAGTATAACAATACTATTAAGAATAATAAATATAGAGACTTCTTATACTGTTGGTAATTGTTGGTCTTGCTTAAAAATGCACGCATTTGGTTGCATTCAATGTTAAAAAAATATTATATGGCCCTCACAGAAATACATTTTCAAATGTGGCCTAGCCAAAAACTTTGCTAGTGTAAGTACATAACATCAAGTAAATGCTTTTGTAACTCGGGTTCAAAGCACAGATAACCATTCAAGGGTAATGATAACGGCTGCACTCCTGAACATTTTTGTGTTATTGTTTTTTTTTTGTCTCTACTTGTTTTAATATGTAGCAATGCCCCACAGCAGGAAATTGCAAACAGCATGCCTTTGCCGTGACAGTTTCCTCATTGGCCAAAGATGGAGATGAAGACATCGCAAACAGCAGAAGCAATGGCGGGAAGAGGTGGTGCTGTGAAGCCAAGTGCCACCAACAGTAAGAGAAATACTAGAAGCACCAGAATCATATCATTTATCATCATCAGATGTGCATTTCAAGCAAAAAAAGGGCTTATAGCCTCTATGCCAGGGGTCACCAACGTTTTTCCTTGTGAGAGCTACTTTTACAAAATGAAAATGGCCAAGAGCTACTCATTTTTGTAACATTTATTTTCAGAGCTTATTTTAAACCCAAACAAAGCCAATATGCTTGTTTTACCAGAACCTTAACAAAATGCTGGTGTCCACAACTCACATTTTATATTTCAGAATGCATTTCTTTCTACTGTTCTTTCATTATTAACTGAAAACCTGAATGAAAAGCAGGCTTGCGGGCACCTCATGTGGTCATGGGGGGCTACCTGGTGCCAGCGGGCACCACGTTGGCGACCCCTGCTCTATGCAGTGGTCAGCAGGATAATGTATGTATACATTTTGTTGTAGTGATGCACAGTGACATACTGTACTAATAGGCTATTGGCTTCTTTGTACCCTCGTTTCATAAGCAGAATATTAGCAACAGTGCCAACAATCTCAACAGCTCAACAATCCGACCGCATTCAAAGTGAGAACACTTTTTTGCCTTTACCATCAATAGTGATGACATTGAATCCACATTTTTGCCAAGATATTAGCTTTTAAAGGCTTTGGTCTTAAACTTGTGATCAACTGATGAACAGACTAATTTAATGGTTGATTGCAATGAATTGCTTATTCAAAAGTTTTTTTTTTCCTCACTCCCATTTCTTCTTTTTGCATTTTGAAGCTATACTTAGAACCTCCTAAAGATCCAGCAGTGCAAAATGTAAATCCTTGCAATTTTTCAACTGATCCTAAAATGCTGATCAGGAGTGTATATCATCTCAAAAGCTGCTGACTAGCAACTACTGTGCTGCATGTCTGTGTCTGATTTTTGTTTTTAGTAATGAAAGTGAACAAAGAGGAAGTTGTGGTTTTACAGGGAATTAAATTGTATTTCCTTACAAAGGGTTTCAACTTTGTCCTCTACAGTACATCCCTTTTTTGATATTTTAGGCAAGTTATCTCTTTTAAGCATTCTTGCGTACGGCAATGTTATGCTTAACTGCAAAATCTGAGCTCCGATACAACAGCTGTATGAAAAATGTAGATATTAACCCTTTAACTTTGTAACGGAAAGTGGGAGTGAGTCACTGAGTGGCCTTTACTGGACTTTCGATGATTGCTCACCCTTGGCCATTTTAGTCACTCAGTTCTGATGCGTCCACCTATTTAGAAAAAAATGATTGGCTAACAACACAAGTCAAATTTTGAACTTGCAATTTAGCACAGTTAAGTCCAGCATTAGTAGATCGGTAACGCACATCCATACTTGACGGCACCTTTGATGCTTTAAAACGAGTGCAGACACATCATAGTTTGTTGTGTATGCGCCATGCCGCAAGTGAAACAGGCATTTGGCATACAAGTGAGACAGCACATTTGACTGATTGACTTCTAGTGTGCACGCTAACCTGCGCCTGTCGCTCACCAGAGACAGTGCGGTTCCAGCGGACACGAACAATCACGCTGTGTTATGCAATTTTCTTCCCATGCTGATACCAAAACTACGACACTTTCTATACACGGATGGGGTGCAGATGTATTGCAGTCCCACTGCAGTGGCAACTACGCAAGATGGTGAAGTAACATCACATTAGTGTCAGCACACAGTGTCTTTAAATCGGGAGTTTTAAAGTCGCATTATTTCACGACTTTTTCACATGAATTTCGGATTTTATTCTGTAATTGTAGGACATTAGTCTTGTTAAATTAGGAGCTTTAAAGTTGCCCACCATTTTCGGTGAATTAGAATTTTTGTCTGTAACATTAGGAGTTGAATCTCCTTAAATTACGAGTTTTAAAGTTGCCTCATATTCTGACTTTTTCATGTGAATTAAGATTTTAAAAAAAAAATATTCAGACTCTTTAAATTATGAGTTTTAAAGTTGCCGAAAATTATGACTTTTTCACAAGATTGTAATGTTTTTTGTAATATTCTTTTTTTCCCCACATACTTATTACTGTTGGTTTGCAGGTGATATTTTGGGGGGGATTTGTGCCATTTACAGCCTTCCTTTTTTTTCTGTGTAATGTTCTTTAATGATGGCTGTATTTAGCTTTATCTGAAGAATATGAAGAAAAACCGGGGCTACAAATACCACCCGGGCCGCACTTTGGACACCCGTTGGACTACACTATAAGGCAGTAACACTATGTGATTTCTCACAGCAAATCAGGAAAGGGAGTTATTTTGAATACACATATGTTGTTCATAAGTTGAATATCAACTGTGATCTGACCTGATTTCAGCACGGTGTTAATCCACTGACTGCTTCCCCCGCCTTCTAAGAACTACATATGACATCCTATTGAGACCAACCTGACCCAGATGAGGTAATGCACATTTATACTATCACTAGAGTGTAAAATGTACCTGCAGTTCAAATATGCATCACAACTTTGCAAACTGCAGCAACTGACTCACATCTCCCTCACAACAGCGGAGGAGTGCTAGCAGTGCTCCATGTCTAAAACCCTCCATTTCAAACAAACTCATCAGCTTTGTTGTGGTTGGCTGGTAGAGAACTGCACTGCATCATACTGAGAGGTAGATCTACATGTGGTTGGTGATGTAGCCCCCATAAAATATGACTCTTTCATACTGCTCTTGTTTTGCATCTCATTGTATTTTGCAGGTGTGTCTACAGTTTGTTACTACTGCATATTCAACATTTCTTCCATTAAGTACATACAGTACTGGTAGTTCGACTTTGTGCAAACAGGATTTGCAGCAGATTCCTATAAACAGCATGCCCATCATATAGAAGACCTTTGAGTTGCATTTATACAGTAGGCCCTTTAAAACAGCAATGCGCCCCTGATTTATAGAGGATCTTTGACTAACATTTTTGCAGCAGGTCCTTGTAAAAAGAACTGAGCGCTCCTGTCATATGGAGGATTTATGATGAGCGCTTTTGCAGTTTTTGTAGTAGGCTCTTAAAAACAGCAGGACCTTTTGACAAAGATTTTTGCAGTACACCATTAAAACAGCAACAAGCTGTCATACAGAGGATCTTTGACAAGTGTTTTTGCAGTAGGCCATTAAAAACAGCAGAACGTGCCTGTCATTTAGAGAATCTTTGACTAGCGTTTTGCAGTAGGTCCTTTAAAAACAGCAGAGCACTCCTGTTATATAAATGCTCTATGACTAACATTTGTGCACTTGTTGCAGTAGGCCCTTAAAAACAGCAAAGTGCTCCTGTCATAAAGAGGATCTTTGATTAGCGTTTTCCCAGTAATCCATTAAAAACATTGTATAGAGCACGAGTGCTCACACTTTTTCAGCCTGCTAGCTACTTTTAAAATACTTTAAGAAACGGAAGTGTAGAAAACACGCATTTCTATAGTGGATTTCAGCGAAGCAATGCCATCAAACAATTCACAATTTTTTTTCTACATAACTAGCCGCTACAAGTGAACGGATGACTTTTGTTATAAATATAGGCATCGTACCGCTGAGTTAGTTTATCTGTAATCAGAATAATAAAGATGAAAGTTGCATCTCCGTGTGTAGTTTGAGACGTCTCTTCACCACTTAATCTTTGCAGCCGGGAGAACAAGAGCAAATCAGGAGGGGAGCTTAATCTACGATCAACGTTTATGCGATCCAAATTACCTTTGTGATCGACCGGTAACTCGCGTTCAATGTAATGGGCACCCCTGATGTAGAAGATCTTTGACTAGTGTTTTTGCAGTAGGCCCTCCATTTGATGATGGAAAAGATACAGACATTCTCTGCAAAATAGGAATAAGAGTAATAACGTGCGGCCCCTGTAACAATGAATGTCTCTGCAATATGGTATACCCATACCTGGAGTTGTGCAGCAATGTGTGCGTTGAGTGGTGATTGATGTGGTTGATTGCTTATGAACACCTGCTGACACCGTCACACCCTTCATACCACAACTTTACAGTCAACTTTTGCATACCTGCACTGGAACAGAAAAGGTTTACTGAGTGTGTTATGCTGGGGTGGAGTCCATATTATGCATGTATGTTTGGTCTAAACAAACAGAAAGACAAAAATAGTAAGTGGATTTTCTTATCACTCACTAGCGTAACTGTTACTAAGAAAGTACAATTTGCTGCATTTAGGTATGCTTGGAAATAATAGAAAATACAATCTACACTCAAAACATATGCATTCAACTTAAAAATTACGTGGTGCACTTGAATGCAACCCCTCATGGCTCGTAATAACAATGTTAAAGTGTAATATAAATGTTCTGCTACTATTAAGGAGACTGGTGTTTTAGATTTTCAGACGTGTGGATTAAAATTTTCAGTTCATGAATACGTGCAAATATATGTAATTTATCTTTTTGTTCATAAAATACAGTAAAAATGGCATATTTCACACAGTTGCAAATTGTAATTAATCATGATTAATTAATTTGAATGATGTGATTAATTTGATTAAATGTTTTAATCATTTGACATCCCTAATTATTAGATATTACACTAATCATTGTCACTGATAACAGAGCTAAAATATTTTGGTCACAGTTGCAAATTGTGATTAATCATGATTAATTAATTTCAATGCTGTGATTAATTTGATTAAATTAATATAACACTAATCATTGTCACTGATAACAGAGCTAACATATTGTTTTGGTCACACATCTTAGCGTATTGACCCACACTGGATTGGTGTTTGCATCTTTAACATCCAAAATCTATCAAAGTGGCACCCCGCATCTTAGATTTTTCTTCGCTGGAAAAAAGTTGGGACACTCCTGACTTCATAAACAAACTCAACACTTTACAGTTTTTCGTTATTGCTTAGAAAATACCACAGAAGTTTCCTTCTATCATACTTGTATGTTTCTTTGAAATGCATATGTAATTATAATTTATTGTAGCAACAAGCACATTAATTAATGCGAATAACAGCTAACAGAAAAAAGTTGTTAGGTTTGTAGCTAATGCAAGCATGTCTTCTATGGTTATTTTTGCTGTGTCACTGTGACGGCCTTGCTGTTATGTAACATGAGTGCAGCACTCAGCATGGTTTGCAGAGCTTCTTTGGTTACCTGAACCACCTTCACCTCGCATAAAAACGTTATCGTAAGATCTTACGCTCTATCAACTATCATTATGCTTAATTGAGTATCTCTAAAGAATAAGTAAAAAATGTATATAAAATATCACTAAATTTGTAGCAAGGAAAAAAACAAGATTTTTGAGGCACTTCTGTTAGTTGAACCTGGTGTGGTACCATGGCAACCTATACTCTGGCTTCCAGATTGCGATTAACTGCAGTTAATCCTAAAGAAATTTGCCAAACCTGCTAATCTCTTTCCAGGCCCCTCATGTCTGTTCTTCAAAATCCACAAAGAGTTAAACTTTGTTGTTTTTAACTCAGAGAAATCAGACTTTTCCCTTTAGGTAATGCATAGCGTAGATGTTTACTGTGCTTTTCTGACAACTGTAGATCACATTTTTGGTGGAATTCGTCCTGCATGCTCAGATATTTTTCATCACGAAAGCCATAAAATCAGACCTTATCTTATCTGCAGTTGTTTGTGTCACATTTTTATGATTCTAAGCCCACTACCAGCACAACCAGCAGCAGCATGACCACCACCCTAATGTGGTTAATTACAAGGTGAAATACTGCCGCAAATACTCAGAGGCTCATGGAATTATGCATTCTTTTGTATACATAACCGCATTTGCAAGAGCAAGTCAGATTGCACAGTATGGTATTTTAATTAAAGATTAGCTTTTGGCTTCACTTTTATAGGCTCTTTGGCCCCTGTTTGAGTGTGTGCAGAATGGGATGCTCAACGATCCTCATAGTCATAAGCAGTCGATTATAACATAACACTACAATAATGATGTAGATAGAGTATAGCAATAACTGCTTTTACTACATGCAGGAACATTTTAAGAAGGATGACCGGAGGGAGTGTTCCAATTATAGCGGGATCAAACTCCTTAGCCTCCCTGGGAAAGTCTATTACAGGGTACTGGAGAGAAGGATGTGACCGTTGGTCAAACCTTGATTACAGGAGGTGCAATGTGGTTTTTGTCCCGGTTGCGGAACACTGGACTAGCTGTTCACACTTACAAGGGTGCTGGAGGGTACTTGGGGAGTTTGCCCAACCGATCTGCATGTGCTTTGTAGACTTGAAAAAGGCATTCGACCATGTCCCTCGTGGTGCTCTGTGTGGGGTGCTTCGGGAGTACAGGATTGTTTGCGCGCTACTACATGTCATTCAGTCCTTGTACAACCAGAGCATGAGCCTGGTTTGCATTGCCAGCAGTGAGTCGAGCCTGTTTCCGTTGAATGTTGGCCTTCGCCAAGGCTGCCCTTTGTCACTGATTCTGTTCATAATTTTCATAGACAGAATGTCTAGGTGAAGCCAAGGTATCCAGAGGGTCTTCTCTGCTATTCACAGACGATGTGGTCCTGATGGCCTCATCAGGCTGTGACCTTCAGCATTTACTGGGGCAGCTGAGTGTGAAGCTTCTGGTATAAGACTCAGCACCTCCAAATCCGAGGCCATGGTTCTCGGTCCGAAAAGGGTGGATTGCACCCTCCAGGTTGGAACGAGGTCTTGCCCCAGGTGGTGGACCTCAAGTATCTCGGGGTCTTGTTCATGGATGAGGAAAGGAGGGAGTGTGAGGTTGACAGACAGCATCTGCAGTAATGCGGTTGCTGTATCGGACCGTCTTGGTGAAGAAAGAGCTGAGCTGGAAGGCAAATCTCTCAATTTACCGGTCGATCTACTGTATGTTCCCACCCTCACCTATGGTTATGAGCATTGGGTTGTGACCAAAAGAACGAGATGGCGGATACAAGCAGCTGAAATGTGTTTCCTCCGTAGGGTGGCTGGACCCTAAGAGATACAGTGAGGAGCTCAGTCATCCGGGAGGAGCTCAGAGGAAAGCAGCTGCTCCTTCACATCAAGAGGAGCTAGTTGAGGTGGCTCGGGCATGTAGTCTGATGCCTCATGGACACCTCTCTGGTGAGGGAAGACCCACTCCTCCTTCTTGCTTTTGCATATTGTAGCTCTACTTAAAACCTCATTAAGATCTTAATGTGCAAAATGCAAATTCTAGCAATTTTTCAACGGATCTTAAGATTTTGATCAAGAGTGTATATAACACTATTTGTGACAGGGAGCAGTTCAATAATTTATGTCAATAAATCATTGACATTGCTGCACAAATAACAATATTTATGACGCAGCATGCTTGCTGTACTTTACATTATTGTATTGTATTGTATTGTATTGTATGTACTTTATTTATCCCACAGCGGGGAAATTTACTTGTTACAGCAGCAAGCAAGCAAGACAAGTAAAGAGAACAGTAAGGTATAGTAAAGTAAAGCATTGTGACTACAACATGGTTCAGGTGGTGCAGGTGTTGTAGAGCCTGACAGCGGTCGGTATGAAGGACCTGCGGAACCTCTCCTTCTTACACCGTGGGTGTAACAGTCTGCTGCTGAAGGAGCTGCTAAGGGAACCCACAGTGTCATGTAGCGGGTGAGAGGTGTTGTCCATGATGGATGTCAGCTTAGCCAACATCCTTCTCTCCCCCACTTCCTCCACGGAGTCCAGAGGACCGTCCAGGACAGAGCTCGCTCTCCTGATCAGCCTATTGATCCTGCTCCTGTCCCTGTCCGTGCTGCCCCCTCTCCAGCAGCCCACAGCATAGAAGATGGCTGAGGCCACCACAGAGTCATAAAAGGTCCGTAAAAGAGTCCTGCACACACCAAAGGACCTCAGTCTCCTCAGCAGGTGGAGGCGACTCTGGCCCTTCTTGTAGAGGGCGTGGGTGTTGACGGACCAGTCCAGCTTGTTGTTAAGGTGAACACCCAGGAATTTGTAGCTGTCTACCAACTCTGTGTCCGCTCCCTGGATGTTCACCGGTGTGAAGTGAGGTGTTTTCCTCTGGAAGTTAATGATCATCTCCTTTGTCTTGCTGGTGTTGCGCTGCAGCTGGTTAAGCTCACTCCAGCTGACAAAGTGCCTGATGACCGTCCTGTATTCCAGATCATTCCCCTCTGAAACACAACCAGCCACATACACATTGATTGTACAGTATATTCCTTAGAAGGATTTTGCACTGAAACACATATAAATCAATGTGGAACAGTATTTCTGCACACAAACAAATTAGAATGGGGAATTTTAGATTATAATAAGCTGTGTATTTGATCTTTTTTATAATTATATTTAGTTGTATACTGTACATCAGAGGTGGGAGTCAGTGTTTTCCAAGCCCATCTATCCATCCATTCATCCATCTATCTTCTTCCACTTATTGGAGGTCGGGTCGCGGGGGAAGCAGCCTAAGCAGATTTCCCTCCTCCCAGCTACTTCGTCCAGCTCCTCCCTTTGGATGCCGAGGAGTTCCCAGGCCAGTTGAGAGACATAGTCTCTCCACCGTGTCCTGGGACATGTCCTGAACACCTCCCCAGGGAGGAGTCGGGGAGGCATCCTGACCAGAAGCCAGAGCCACCTCATCTGGCTCCTCTCAGTGTGGAGGAGCTGCAGTTCTACTCCGAGCTTCTCCCGGATGACAGCGCTTCTCAGCCATCTCTAAGGGAGAACCCAGCCACCCTACGGAGAAAATTAATTTTGGTCGCTTGTACCTCCTTTAGGTCACTCCCCAAAGCTCATGACCATAGGTGAGGGTAGAAATGTAGATTGACCAGTAAATTGAGAGCTTTGCCTTTTAGCTCAGCTCCCTCTTCACCAGAACGGACCGATGCATAGTCTGCATCACTGCAGACGGCGCATCAATCGGCCTGTAGTTCTTTCGTTCCAGCTGCTGGATGTTAGTAGATGCATTTGATGAGGCAGATTCAAAGGGAAAATATGTTGTCTTGCTGGAAATTACGTAATTGGAAATTACATAACGATCGCATTAGTTGGATACTTTGAATGGGGACACAACGCAACGCACTCACTGAAAATCTCACGTAGTTTCAAGTCATCAGACAAAAGTCTGAGTCAAGTCCTGAGTCATTGATGTCAAAGTCCAGAGTCTGAGTTGCAGGTCTTTGATGATGTTGTCAATTCGAGTCCAAGTCGCATAACTTGAGTCAGTAATAGATATGGAGACGAGATCGGATTACATAAGCTCTGATCTTCTGCTCCTTTTCGGACATGTTGAATTGGGCAAATGTAACCACATGGTGCTCCTAAACTACGGTATATGTTGCAATAGAATATGCATACAACTTGTATTGTCTCTCCAGTCGATTTAGGAATGATGGGATCACCTTTGAGTACATGTCAGGACCATCCAAAACTCATAGAGGCCGACAGCTGAGTAAACATAAATTCAGACCACCTTATTATTGCTGTTGACTCTGAAACCCACCTGGATCATATTTATATGAAGCTTTTATTATAAATTCCACCCCTGACCTTCGTTTGTCTGACCCCACCTGTACAATCACATAATAACAGGTGCACATATTTCCTCCTGGCGATGATTGTCTGTTTTATTAAAATAACGCAGGTAAGCCTTTTTAAATGACAACTGTACATTCTTGCAAAATCCCGGTTATACATTGAGGACTTGTATTATAATTTATTGTATTTGTAGTGAATGGGCTACAGTTTGGTATAACAACAAGTACTATAAATACAAAGAACGACATGTGTGTTGCAACGTGTGTTGCCAGGGATATATAGTATTCCTGCCGAATGCATATTCTTGGTGTGAATTGTGCTGCAAGTCATGAATGATTACATTGTGCTGTTATGCTTGTATTTCCATATTTCTTTTAGAAACTATGGGTGTATTCCCAGTCTAAAAACACGTGTATTGGGAGTTACAGCAAGACTGTACTCAGTGAGTCAGTGACATGGCACAATTTCTATGGGACCTAATCATCCTGCAACATTACCTCACAAAGTGATCATGTCCTTCAGTTCCCTTTCCTCACAACAATGTGTTCCAACATAGACAATTACCAGCAGAGGAATTGCACTATGTCATGTAAAAGAAAAAAAGCACAGATGAGTCACATGTTTTGACCACTTTAGATCTTATCTAATCAACAGAAAATAACAGGGATAGCTGCATGGAAAAACAGGCCAGTGCAAGAATGGTTATAAAATGTCCTCAGGAAAGTAGTTACTTAAGTAGCCCTATAGGGCAATGAAGAATCTTTTGTAAGTTAAAATGGATACCAATCAATGAAGAAAATGTTAATGTGAATGGAAGAAAACTATTGCACCAAATCAAATTTTACTGTCTGGCAGACAGTAATGCTAGTAGGATTAAATAGCGTCTGTAACCTAAGACGCAATTTACTGGAATATCACAAAAATTACATGTAAATATGTATGACAATATAAAATAGCATGTACAATAACATTAAAAGCACAAGTTATAAATGCAGTCAGTAAAATGAATTAAAACAATACACAATAAAATACTCACATACACACCATAGACAATTACACTGTCCCTGATGATTTAAATACAGATATTTTTTTAAAATAGTTTCTTTTCTGCTGATAAAAGGTTGACTTGACTAGCGAGGAAAATTAATGAGGAAAAAAATGTGAGTATTCTCATTCATGCAGGGCCTTGTGCTCTCAGAATATGGAATGAGTCGCAACTGGACTGTTCAGGTTGTCTTAGAAGATTCTTTGGCTCTCAACTGACTCGGCTTCATCAGTTCATACACCAAGCTCCCCAACCAAGAATGGTTTCACTCTTTTGAGGAGTGAGGCCTCTGCCAGCCAAAGACAGTCATTTGGGTGAAATCACCCTCATTTAATAATAGCAAAGGTCATGGAGGCACCTGAAATTGAAAGTGACTGTGTCATGTTTTTTGAGGATAAATTATTCAATGAAAGGACAGCATTGTAGACGGGAGATAGGTGGGGTTGCAGCCCTCCCCCTCTGTTCAGAAATAGTTTCTCAACTTGGGCGTAGATGGCCTCCCTCCCTCCTCTCTCGATCATCTGTCTTCTCTGTCATTTTTGTCCTCAAAAGAGTGCTGTTTCTCTTTGAGGTGCTTTGAGGCGAGTCTTGACCTGAAGATTTAGCCTGTTTTTTTATGACACGCGCCTGCTCAGTGGCTGCTTGGTTTCACCAATATATAAATCAGTGCATTCGTCACTGCACTGGACAGCATACACCAGACTGTCTCAGGGTGTTACCAGGTTTGAAGAGTACCTGAATGTTGTTTTGGTTAAAAATTATTTCTCAAATAACCCGATACATACATTCTGATCATTTTGTTTGTCGCTCTTTTCTTCCTTTGTTGCACTGGTTAATAATGTTCCACCATTTAATGCCTGTTGTTTTGGGGAAAAAAAACAGTTATTTATTCTCGTCAAGATTAAATCTGTTGCATGTTGGAGGTCTCACCTTTGATTTGTTTTTGGTGACACTCTTCCAGCATCTGAGAGGTCAAGACCATTCTAAACGTGCGCCCTTGGGTGAGCGTTGTTACCCTTTCGCACTAAAACGCTGTTTCTCTCATAGTGTCGCCATGTTCCCCCCATTGGATGTGTGTGTGATGGCGGCACCTCACAGCGAAGCACACCGAATCCGACCTGCCGCTCTGATCTTTGACACCCGCCGAGCTCCAGCAGCTGCCACGTACCTGAGAGGAGGTGAGTCACACTGGAAAGTGAATCTCATGCTGAAGGTACTGCCTAGTAATGTCATTTGGACCAGTATAGGTCATTGACGAACACTGTCACCTCTGTGAAGCGTCATAGTATGCAACTCAGTGAAAGTCTTGAACACCCGTCATGCTAGAGCTTGCAATTGACCACAATCGAGAGTTTTCTATACCTAAGCTACAAGTAGTATGAATCATGGTTTTCTTCATTGATTATTTAGTTGGGCTTATAAAAGTATTTATAGCACAAAAAATCCGTAGAGAAAGCACATTTGCACATGAATATTTCATGTGAGGGCATCGTTAATGCATGTGTGTTTGCAGTGAGCTGCCCTTGGAGTCACATGACCACAGGACAAGCAATTTTTTTTTCTCCACTAAATGCATGTGGGGTTGCTTTAGGCACGCCTTGCTGCATTCGTGTGTCATGTAAGTTCCTTTACTGTATTAATGGATGCAGGGCGGTAGTCGTGGAGGAGATGTGAGCCAAGCACAGTCTTCTGCCTTATGTAACATCGGTCTCTGGCACATACACATGCACTTCACGCTGTCATTGTGCTGTTCAGGGGCATTTACGTGTATGAATGTCAGCTACGTAAACACACCTGCATGTCTAGTCGGTCACCATTACTGTAATTGCACGTTACAGAATGTTATAAGCCAAAGTACCGGTACCTCAGTTTGAGTAACACTATCCACTTGTTAATACACAGGAGTAGCCAGAGGAGTCACTTCCCACGATTTGCGATTTGTCTAATAATCCAGTCCTTATTTCTAGCACAAGTTACTGTATAGTAATACCTTTTTAGTATTTTGCTAACAGTAGCAGATGTAAATAGCCTCTGGGCTCACCCGTGATGAGCACTCACATATCTGAATGTAACTAATATTGTAACTAATATTGGAAGGTGACTCATTGAGCTGCTCAGTTCTGTTCGGTTTGGTCGTTTTTTTTAACGCTCATCCTGCCAAATATGCCACATAGGTTTACAGTATGTCGTATCAATGCCCATGTGGGTTTAATTATTAGCTGCCTTTAAGACACAGTTGGCACAGCCAAAATTGGGCACTTAATTGTGTGCTACAGCTGCCAGTGGTGTTTATTTAGTATTTTTTATGGATTAAAAAAAATATATAGTAAAAAATAAATAGTTGTGCTATATTGGAGAGAGAAACAGGGAAAATGTAAAAAAAAAATGCACTTATGTGTATAATAAGAAAAAAGGGTGCATTAAAATAAAATAAGGTGAATGAACGATTAAATTAAACAAAATTCAACAAAAATACGTATTGAAATATTAATGTATTATGACATCATGTTTCATTTGTCCCTGTATTGAAGGCCAGAAGGCTATTTGAAAGATAAAATAAATGATAAAATTATGAGTGATAATATGGACTAGATAAAAACGTCCGTTGATGTTCTATTAAAGAAAGCTTTATCATTTTAAATTAGTTGTAATTTATTTATGACTTTAACTCATTCAATCCCAGACATTTTTCAAAAGACAACCCAGTACTGGCCATTTTAGATGATTTTGACAGATTTTTCAAGGCACACAGAAAATTGTGTTTTATGGCTATATAAACATGGAACCTATCAAAACAAAGATTACTACCTTTTTTTTTTTTTTTACTACCTTTTTCAATTCTTTATTAATCAGCAGTACAACATAGGTAAGTTTCAGGAAAATATCAGTTTCCAACAACAAAAGGGAGAAAAACAGCTTCTTTTTTTTTTTTTTTTAAACATTTCAAGCATAACTTTAATTTTGACACATATACAACTCAAATTGCTAAACAACTATACCACAACATAAACAACACAAAAAAGGGTTATTTTACATCAAAATAATTTATTTACAAATATAACGTCGTGAACTATTTACAATTTTCACATTTGGAAGTAAACTGTGTGTGTGCACACGTGCGCCCATGTGCGTGCGCATGCATTAAAATTTCCCTGAAATGCGTAACCTTCTGCACGCTACACTCCTCCATGCTCTTCCACTTCCTCCTTGCTGTCGAGCGTGGTTTTACATGCAAATGATCCATGCCGGGCTCTTCTGCGACCTTGTGGCCGTTTTTATGGCTTAAAACTGCTCGAAAAGTGACATCTTTAATAGCAAGTTGTTATTTTTCTTGATATTCATGACATTTTTAGCCTTTATGCCATCTACAGTGAAATTATACTGTTTTTCTGTTCATGTGAATATGCTTTGAGAGAGACAAACATTAGCATAGACTGCATTGAGAGAGACAAAGAGAGACAAACATTAGCATAGACATTGGCACATTCAGGTTGTGCGTCACAGTAAAATGAAGCATCTTAGGAGATGCGCTGACGTTTGCACATAAGGGACCACAACAACAAAACGCAGCCCGCTGACTGGCGCATCCAATGCAGCATGTTAATATCAGGAGACGTTTGATATTGTGTAACCAGATTTATGGCAAAACCGTGGGGTGGAATGTGACCTGCATTCTCTCTGACTGCACACCAAACGCATCAATAACACAAGCACCTTCAGTCTCATTAGGGTGGAGACCATTGCATGCTGACGTGTTTAATTTGATATGAGTGTTTATGCTGTGTTTTCCCTTCAAAGTATATTGGTGAGAGCTTAGAGCAGAGCCCATTGTGATATGTTATGTGTGTAAAAACTAGTGCTGTCAAAGGATTAAAATTTTGAATCAGATTAATCATGGGTTTCAAATGATTTAATCATGATTAATCAACATTTGACAATATGTCTGAAATATGCCCATTTTTGCTGTATTTTATTGAAAGATAAATGCATTATATATATTTGCATGTATTAACAGCTCGAAATGAACTGAACATTTCAATCAAGCTAAAAGATACCACACGTCTTAAAAAAATCTGCTAAACACTACTTTCTTTAATAGTAGCAAAACATTTGAATCACACTTTAACCGTGTTATTATGAGCAATGAGGGGTTGCGTTCAAACACACCACGTCATTCAAGTTGTATTCACATTTTGAGTGTGTTTCATGGGATTTCCGAGCATGCTTAAATGCAGCAAATTGTACTTCTGCATTTAGAGTTACAAAGTGAGTGATAAGAATATCCACTTATTGTTTGTCTTTGTCTTTCTATTTATTTAGACACATAATAAAGACGTTCTTGTGATCTTCGCAGTGTCCCTGAATGCATCTCATGGTAGTGACAGTGAGGATGTGTTGCTCCGACGACGAAGTGACAAAAGACGCGTTTGTGAGTTGGAAATACATACATGTTGTTGGAATTGCACCACCGTTGAAGTGTTCAGGTTAGGTTAAAGTTATACAAGAGTGTCACACTCTGTGTGACTCTGTAGGGAACTACACTGTGCTGCTGTCTGTCGTCATAAT
The DNA here is from genome assembly GCF_027744805.1 of Dunckerocampus dactyliophorus. Lineage (NCBI taxonomy): Eukaryota > Metazoa > Chordata > Actinopteri > Syngnathiformes > Syngnathidae > Dunckerocampus > Dunckerocampus dactyliophorus. Next base: position 7,368,488 of record NC_072833.1, read on the forward strand.
GACAGTGACGTGTGGCTTGCCATAAGGCAGCTGTCCCATTACTTTTGTTAGTATAGTTCAAGGGTCGGCAACCCGCGGCCTCCTTGTTGCGGCTCCCTTCGCCGTGCGCGGTGATTTTTTTTTAACACATAAGTAGGAGAACTGCGCATTTTCAAAATGAATTTGAAACATCCGACTCACCGCATGTCCGTGAATGCATCTAGACTGCGTTCTGACTGCTGATTGAATGATCAAGGTAGGGGGCGGTAGGCTGGTGGATGCAGTGAGCCTCACTGGACTGGAGAGAAAAAAGGTGAGGGGGTTTTGAGTTGAGTCTGAAGCAAGTTCCTGCGCAGTAAAATAACACTGTGTAATTACGGGAGCATAGCAATATGTTTTGTAACTAGAAGTGCACTGTTGCTATGTGCTCGGAGCCAGTGACGTGCTAATTGCTGAGGTGGTGACTCCGGGAGAGTTAGGTAGGGTGCCACAGGAGCTGACTCACTGACTCACTCACTGCTCAGAACACTATTTGCTTTTACTTTCACGTCTCCAAATGCCAGAAAAATCTCCCAACAACATCAGGACTAGTCTTTACGTTTGTCGCCAGTCACTTTTGAGTCACCGAGAGAATTTGGAAGGTCGCCAGATTTGTTGGCAACACAGCGCTGCACATGAGATGGGAAGCCATTCACAGACGGAGAATACTTGAAAGAAGCGTTCATAAAAATGTCAGAGCATCTATTCTCCGAATTAAAACATAAACAGGAAATTGAATTGAAGCATGGTTATTGATGACAATTCAGCACAGGCACAAACGGTATTGAGCCAACAACAATAATGTGGACATATGGAAAAAGCGCTATACAAGTAAAAGACCATTTAATTTTGAATATTACTGCTGATTTTTCCATTTTGCTGTTATTTTGTTAAGTTTTCATGTTAAATCATATTTTTAGAATATGCCCAGGGGCAATAAAAAACAGTTGTGGGCCGCAAATGGCCCCTGAGCTGCACTTTGGACACCCCTGCCTTAATTTCTCCAATGTTCAGTTAACCGCAGAATCTCCTACAGTCGCTGAGTGTATGGTCTACAAAGCAAATACATGCCAATGAAGGGTATTTAAGCGATTGCTTCAAGTATGACGTGTGTAGCGTTTCTTTACAAAGTTACATCGCCAACTACTGGTCTGGCATGCACATTACAGCATTTGCTTTGTTAGCGTGTCAAAGAAACACATTTTTGGCAGGTTATTGTCACTGAAAGGTACCCGTAGCTCTGGCAGTAATGCATCAGGGCATGAGATCGATGTGCATTGTCAATTAAATGACCTTCCACTAATTTATATCCAGTCTGTCCTTGCCAGCTAAGCCTGGGTGTCGTCTTGCAAGCAGGTAATGGGAGATCAGGTAGTTACAGTATGTTCTGCGATGGTCTCTCTGGGGGGGGTGACTTCTCGCTTATTCAGTTGCCTCAAGAGACATCAGCAAGTGTTTGTCTCCAGTAATTATTTACACGAGGTAGTTCCAATAATGTGTAATATGTGGCATCACAAAGCCAGCCTTGACACACAATTCCTGGAATATTACCTGCGTTTATCGCATATTGTTTTTTTTTTCATTGAGATTATCTAACACTTGCTTTTCCTCCTCCTGTTTGGGAACATTACACGCTGGTGTTACAAGTCATGGCTGGATGCTACCTAGACAAGAACACTGATTTCCTATGGCGTGATAATATTTTTTGGCACTGCTGACAATTTGTACACTCTCCAGTCTAAACACTTTATGTAAGTGTTTTATGTAATGCTAATGTTGCGTATCAAAAGATTTACGCACAAATGACTTTTTCACATTTTTATTCTTCATCATAATGAAACAGCACCGCCAATACAAAAACATGCCCTTTGTCTGGGTACATTTTTTTTTTTTTTTTTTTTTACAAATGTGAAAGTTCAGTCTTAATTCCACAGGGTGTAGAGGCACTGTGGGCAGCACTGGGGTCGGTGATCCTCCATATAGCCAAGACGTGAGCGGTTCTGCATCTCTTTAATAAAACACTGACTAGGACCGCTTCACCGTGAGCAGCAGCTTGGCTCAATCATGCAAAAGAGTAAGGAGAAAGCAAGATGGAAACTTTTACAAGGATACCTGAGATACTTTCGAGGGCGGAAGTGTGGGTTGCAAGAATTAAAACCCAACCAGGTGAAAACCAGAAAAGCAAAATTAGATTTCAAAGTAAGAAACATTCAAAATGTGAATTTGGAGATTGTACCCATCATTCGGGGCTCTTCAGTCATGATGCTCAGACTTTCCAAGGTTCAAGTAACGCCTCCCAAGCATTTCTATGGCAGCAGTTGTTGCAAACTCAGATCAGAGCATTTTGATTGTCCAGGCAGAGCTTCGGAACACACAAACAATGCAAGGTTCTGGCACATTTTTTTCGGTCGCTCCCCTTCTGTGTTGCTCACCTTTAGCTTAAACTTGAACCCAGCGTTGGCCAGCAAAAGATATCAAGCTACAAAAATGTGTTGTTTTGTGAAAAGCTAGTAAAATCATCCTGACGTGACAGGCTAACAATGTGAAAATGGATTTTCTACAAATATACAATAAAAGAAAAAAAGGCCCTACTGTCATACAGCAAGAAAAAAAATGTAACACGTTATACATATTTATATTTATATATACTAAAACAAACACTGGATTGCAGAAAATACTCCCAAGACTTGCAGACAATGAGTCAGTGTACAATAAAATACAGATTATTTACAGAGCATATACAATTGTCCAAACAGACCGTGTGTGTAATGCAAATAAAAACATGCACATAAACACTATTTCATTGAAAATATCTATTTGCTTTGTGTGTTTAGATCCACAAAGGATCTGTAAATACCGTCTACTTTGGCTGGATGTGTACGTGACAAAAAGAGGAGAATTTTATCATTATTAAAGGCAATCAAAGCCAATTCATGTAGTAAAAGGCACAAGTTTAACTATTATTGATCAAAAAAATCCCCAAAAGGCACCAGTACGTTTATAGTTGAGGCCAATCATCAGTTAAATGAACCACATGACTAAATCGTTTCAATGTAACAGCTTACAAACACATTACACTGCTTTGACCTTTGCGTGGTATCAAAATGTGTTGACTGCATCTTTAGAAAACATTTGAAATAATCTATAAAATAATTTTTCATAGTTAAACAGACATTCATCAAGTGCCTGCAGCAGATTTTCCATAGTATGTACAACACTATTCAGTAGACAGGTAATTATGTACATACTGTATACTGTTCAGATCCTTGCGTGACCGTAATACTGGAAGCGCCTCCAACGCATCATGTAGTCAAAGATCGGACAGTTTGTGGGCTGGTGAGGAAGATTGTGTGTCTCTAAAAACAGCGTTGTTGTATGTGCATGCAGACTTTGGCAGGCCTCTTTCTTGATTGTTCACATTGAAGAGCAACAAATGACACCGACTGGCTGTGAGTGTCCATGTGTTAGTCCTACGCCGCAAAATGATGCTAAGAAGTGCTCCGTGTTTTTCCTCGGGAGGGGCCACAGACTCCGTCCCCGAATGTCACATTCACACGCTCGTCTGGTGACAAAAATGTTGGAAATGACAATGACGAGGATTCGTTCGGGGACCGTGACATTTCAACGGATAAAGTGAAAAACATATCGATATGTTCGTATACCGCCATGAATGTTTAAGGAGGGATTGAGGCCTCTTTTCAGATGTTGCTACAAGAGGGGAAGGGGGTCCGAGGGGGTGCTTAGTGCCCCCCACTGGAGCCTGGCGGATTGTGGATCCAGTCGAGGACGATGAGTGACAAGCTGCCAATCATGAAGACGATTCCCACGACCAGGAAGACGGCCGCCTGCGGAGCGAGATGAGAACATAATGATATTAAATGTGTTGGGATGAGTCAGGACGCGCGGCGGGATTCAGGTGAAATTTTTGATACGCCCCCGCCTCCTCCAAGGAAAACTGATATTGTGAGAAAGTACATATGTGTGTTCCTGTGGACTCACTCCAATCTTCTGCGGGGAGCGTAGTGGTACCGTCTTCACCAAGCGGAGGTAAAAGGCCGCAGGGAGGATGAAGATGAGCATGGTGGCTGCCGAGGAACCTGACACAGCAAAAAGTCCAAAAAACGTGTGAGGCGTATTCAGCAAGATGCAAGCAGGGACATTTGGCTAAGTTCAGTATTTTATATTAACAATCCCAAATGTTTCTGAGCCCCACGGATTGGCTCGTGTTCTATCAAACCCCTGAGGGACTGCTGCACGGATTTTGTCCATAGTCTACAGTTTTTTTAAAGAACAGAGCTAATGGTGATCCCGACAAACAGATCTCATTTGAGACTTTTTCCACTTCAAAGAAACATGCTAAAACGCTAAGACAAACAAATAAACACGGTAGGTGTGCATATGGGTGGAAATCTCTGGCCACCCGTGTTTCAATGCGATTACGATTCAGAGTTCTGCGATGCGATGATAAAACTATTATCGATGCAGCTTTTTTCTGTTATCAATAGTTTTATCAATAGTAATTTTTTCAGTCATATTTTTTTCTATATATAACTCTTTTTTAGTCACTGTGTACTACTAAAACAAAGCATATTTGTAATGATATGAAATGAAGTTGGCCTAACAGCCTTACCTGTTTGAAATGATACGCAGTTGGTTGTTGTCGCGTGATATGTAAGTTGGACTTCACTTTCTGTAGTCATCTTTAACCTTTTCAAAACATGAGTTTTAGTAGCCATTGTGAGCCAATAATTCCATCGCTATTGATGGACTTCCTAGTGGTCAAAGCTAAAACTCACCTCAGCTACATTGGAGTGAGAGGTTGCATTAATGTGTGGTAAATATACATGTAGGTCTTCTGTTAAACACGTCATTTTGAATTCTTTATTCACAAAAAGTAGGCTGTTTTTGACTCAAAGTAGGCTATCCATCCATCCATTTTCTATACCGCTTCATCCTCATTAGGGTCGCGGGGGCATGCTGGAGCCTATCCCAGCTGACTTCGGGCAACAGGCGGGGTACACCCTGAACTGGTCGCCAGCCAATCGCAGGGCACATATAGACAAACAACCATTCACACTCACATTCATACCTATGGACAATTTAGAGTCGCCAATTAACCTAACATGCATGTTTTTGGGAATGTGGGAGGAAGCCGGAGTGCCCGGAGAAAACCCACGCACAGGGAGAACATGCAAACTCCACACAGAAATGCCCAGGGGAGAATCGAACCAGTTCTTCCCGATCTCCAGGCTGTTCCTGTATTAGCCAACATGCTAACCACTAGACCACCGTGCGGCCCCAAAGTAGGCTATTTATAACAAAAACAAAGACGTTCTTTGGAAAAATGTGTGCTCAGCAGCCGTGGGTACCCCCCATGTTGTCAGAATGGTCCAATCTTGATCGCATGACATTTTTTATATGATTCAACGGCGTAATTGGTTGTCGAATCAGACTCATCTGAGTCGAATAGCCGACCATTCCATAGTATTATGTAACGCTATTGTCATGTACTGATGTTAATGAAGACTGACTCACCATCGGTATGGTAATAGAGTGGTTTGATGTGTGTGGGTGACAAGCGCAACGTGTTTTTCATCTTCAATGCCATTGCTGAAAAAAAATTCCGGGTAGTTCCTTTTTCATTTTAATCCGAAAAGAAGGAACAATCAACTTCTCCCCGTTCACAACAAACTCACAAGTGCTTTGGCTAATTAGCATGGAAGCCAAAGAGCATGAGCAATGTGATTAAGTGCACTCAACTTTGACTCTGATGCAACGTCAGAGTAAAAAAAATAAAAATAAAAATGTCTTTGTATATAAATTTTTCAAACAAGAGCACCCTTGTTTCCACAAATGCACTTACATTAAATTTGATGTAGTTTTTATTTTTTTGGCGCAAATGTACTCTGATTACTTCAAATTTGGAGAAGCGGAAACTCCTAAATAAAACTCTGGCCTGAAAGTGCTAATCAGACTTCCGCAGGCGATTTTCATTCTTTTACTTACCGATGAAGCCGAAGATGTCCCGGATGGTGGGCACGAAGATGACCAGCATGTTGTTGAAGGCCAAGATGGTGGCTGCGATGATGGCGTGGCGAGGCCAGCTGAACCCTCGGCCGCTGAACAGCAAGGTGCTGATGGAAGAGCGGATCTGGAGGATAAATGGGACACTTGAGTCGTTCTTGTAAGAAGAGAATTTTGAGGCGACAAGTCTACAGATGATGATGTGGCCAGAAAAATGAAAGCAAATGCTGTAGTTTGCATGGCAGGCCAATAGATGGCGATGTGTTGGTGTTTCAGTTCGCACACTTGTCTACATACACTTTGCATTTTGAGTGCTTATGTGTGTTATGCACGGTGAGTGTGCAGCCTCAGTCATCACCGTCTTGGCTACGTAGCGGAGGGGGAGGGACTAACTTGAGTGGTTGCAATTCACAATTAAAAAGGAGAGAAGAAGAGGAAACGGGTAAATACTGCGATACAAATAACAATAGTCACGGATTTGGGACAGCACTACACTGTCAAAATTCGCGTCCTCAGGAACTAAGTGCACAGTGTGCATACAGTCGCTAACCTCATTGGCCAATCTGGTGTAAGTGTATTGTAATGTCCATTCAGAAGGCTGTGAAAACTAGTGGCTAGAAAACAATAGCGCCTGTTATTTAGACTTTATCAGGACATGGTGAAGGAAGTTATCTTAGACTTGTGAGCACATGCTATCAGTCAGTAACAGCAACAATCCAGGGCCTCACTCCCACACTTGGCAATGACTGAAGTGTGTCAAATGCCCGAGCCCACAGATCCCCCTCTAAGACGCCCGGTGGTGCTTGAGCCACAGGCAGCCCGTTCAAGACTCCAGTGGGTGAAAGGTTGGCGGCATCAGGTGTAGCCTGAGGCCACGACAGGGAGAGGTTAAAAGAGGCGGGGCTTCCGGGCAGCCATTCAAAAAGGCAAAGGATTATCTCCTGCAGTGCAAGGGAACCATAGGATTGCATCAGCCGGGCCGTGAGAGGAAGGCGGGCTTGAATGTAGCAGGAAGAGGGGGAGGTGTGACTTTAAAGAACGTGTGTTTCCACTAACGATCCTTACTTCCTTAATCTTATGTCTTTCATTAACAGTCAGCTAAGGCGAGAAAAGTGGCTTTCTGTTTAGCTTTGTCATACACTGCTGGGAAATTTATATCCTTTTAAGTGAGGTGCAAAAAAAAATTAACTATATTTTCTAGAGTCCGAAAACTACACTATTCTAGAGTCCGAACCAGGTGACCTTCACTGTGACTGTCGGTGGTTGCCGTGATAACGGCCAAATGTTTGCTGCCAAAAAGAAGTCACCATTAAAGAGTTATGTGAGATAATGACAATAATTTAAGGGCAACCCCCTTTTAAAATTCTACAACCCTCCCATTCCCCCGGCAGCTGTTGCATAATTAGGTCGGCTCGGAAAACTCGAACCAAGACGGGGCATTTCTCTCAAAGGCTCCAAACTATTCGGCACCCAACTGTTACCTGGCGCGAAGCCTTTGGAGCGCACCGTGTGATATTTGTACACTTTTGACTCCTGCTGTTTACCTGTCAGCCACCCCCAAACGTACACACAATGAGAATGTGGATGAACTAGTAACACAGACAGAATGGACCAGTCACAACTGGATTAAGTGAGCTGACACCAAAGCAGACATGCAGATTTAGCTCTAGATTGTCATCAAGGTTTGCAAACGTCCTGGTGCAGTGGTTTTGCAAGCGAAATCTAGAGACAACGAGCAGAAACTACCGGTGTTGTCATCTAAATATCTATATAGAGGAAATTTTCTGCGAAAACATAACACAGATGTCTGGAAAGTCCCTTTTTATTTCAACAAAAACAAGAAGTGATGCATGACAGCTCAACTGCGGCCTTTTCACTTCATTATTTGCAACCAAAACAAAACATGCAACAAACTCTAGAGAGGCTTCTAGCAGCGATTTCATGTTACTGCAGGGCAGAGGCAGACAAGATTTATATGACTGCCAACATAAATTGTACTTTATGTACAAAAGCAGATCTCCGCCCAAACAGTGTGTCTGCTGTCTTTATGCTATTTTGCGGTAATTCTCCATTAATATACAGGTGTGATGTCTTAATTGAACAGTTATAAAAATACTACGAGTTGGCGCAAATATTCTTTGACCTGTTGGTGACCTACTCAAAATCAGGGCGCGAGCTACTGGTAGCTCATAAGTTACCCGTTGGAGACCTCTGCAATAAATCCACGACTTTGTTAAGTATCTTAGTACGTGAATTTTTTAATGTTCCTTCCACCTATGCTGTGTGCACATAGTGTAATACTTTTTTTATCCTATTAGCTTTACCACACAGGAGAATTTTAATGCATTTAGTTAAGCAGCAAGTGGAAGAGAAAGAATTTAACATTTGTACAGTAAGTGTATGCTCAAACGAGGAAAACATTCTTCAGTAATTAGATATCGTAGATATGACAGCATGGTTCATTTTGGGGTGTGGATTACCTTCTAGAAGCTGATGCAATGTTTTATGAGTATGAAACGATCGGTAGGTACTATCTTGATGCTATATGCAAGAAAAACTGCAACAAGAGTGCGTTTTATCTCTTACGTTACTCAACGTACAGCGATAACAGGAAGCCTTGAGGATAACAGGTCCATGTAGCATCACCTAAATGTTTTTAAATTGACGTTTAGGGGCATAAAGGTAATCAGCTCTCATCTGTAAAAGCCTGAGAACTGGGGCATGGGTGCCTCCATGTAAAGCCCCCTCATAATGCACTGAATCCTAGCAAAGCCCTGAGCTGGCCTCCCCTTTCTATCTATCCTTCACGTGATTGTCCCATCTAAACACGTGTGTATATTATACGACTTCTCCGCGGGAGCTGAGGACAGCCAGTCGCAGACAAAGCTAATGTTAATCTCTCGCAGAAGGTCGACAGGCAAAATGAAGGTCAGGGAGGATTCAAGGCTTCGAGATTCTCAAATGTCAGGCGGAAAGTTGGCAGAGTGACAGCGCCGCTTTCCATCTGATGTCTCACCTGAAGTTGTTGCTGTAATATACTGCGGGAACGGTCATTTACAAGGTATGTCCTTCAAACAAAATGGACAAAATGAGAATTCTGCAATTCCCGGGTTTACAAAAAGCACATTTGTAGCTGCTCTATGTCTTTACTAGGAGCATCATGAGATATCGTGTCGTGAGATTAAAACACAACGATATTTCTTTTTTAAGAGACAAACAGGTGTTAATGTCCAAACAGAAGCTGTAATAATTCTACTTTTGATCAAAGTTACTTAGGATTTGTCAGATCAAAACACTAACGCTTCATTAGACTTTTATCAAAACATGTGATACTATTTTGAAAATTCACTACTTTGTAGTTCCACACTCTAAGCAACTGTAGTTCTTTTAGCGTAAACATAAAACTAATCTGTTTTTACGTGTCTTTACATAACGACACGTCAACATAAATGATTAGTAGTAGCAGCTTGAACTGCTGTCGTTGTTTTAACTTGTAGAACTTTGGTAGGTTTGTTGTAGTTTTTGTTTCAATTTGTGGAAAGAAGCTGAACAGTTAAAAACGTCATGTTTAGGTCGTGCATGCAAAGTTATAAAACATTTCAAAATGTACCTGCATTGTTTTGTGACACAGTTCAATGAAAAAGTCAGCCCAGTCCTATATTTTGTCATTGTTGTCTTCTTAAAAGTAAGGTAAAAATCTTGTCTCGTTCTCGTGAGCTAAGTGCATCGTGACACCTCTAGTCTTTACACATGAACTCGCCTCGCCTCAAAACACAACCCCGCTTGCTATGCCAGCTATTCAGTTAATAGTGTCCTTTCTTCGCACTTAAGCACAATAAATGACTAACACAAAGCAAGTTGTGACTCATGCCCTTTCAGGTATTAGCAGGTCTAATAGGTTCTTACCACTGTTGAACATTCAGTTCTGCCCTCCCCTTTCCTTAGAATAATAGGCATTCTATTGCCTACTTTAGTATAAAATGTCCTGCATAACAATTAGCATTAGCGCGAGTGAGATTCAACACAAGATGTTTATTATTGTAGTATTCAGTGCCCGCCTCTTGCAGCTAAATAACCATAATACGGTAACAGTTGTTCACGTTTTGTTCTATCCCCCCTCTCCCCAAGTCTCCCTGACAGCAGCGGTCAAGGTGAGGGTTTTTCCACTGTCCACTCTGATCCAGTAAACTTCCATTGCGGAGAAGGGCGATCCTCCTCCTCTCAGACTACATTCACCTCACTTGAATAAACAGTGTCGTCCCACAGAAGTGGGTGGGATGAAGGGGTGTGTGGTGGACACGTCGGCATTTGTGTTCATGAGTGTCCGTCACAAAGCTAAAATGTATACACAAGCTTCATCTATGACTCATTGAGTCACTATGCACAAGAGTGGGGACGTGTTTGCATAACAAACCCTGCAGCAGGCTCACTGATTACAAGGCTGTTGTTGCCCTCTGGTGGCTTTCTGCAGCTACTACACCCCAAAACCAGACCCTGCCATGTGAGTAAAGTACGATGGCCGACAAGGGCTGACGCGCAGCAACGTCCAAACAGAAATAATACAAAAATACGCATTTGAAAAACAAAGGCAAAAGAAAATGAAGCCAAATGCTCAAAACACACACAAACTCCAACACAACTGCGTGCGAGAAGTAGTTCATGGTCTTTGTTAGTTTTGTTTTGGGCTAATTTCTGTTTAGGGACATTGTGGTGCGTTTGCGCTTGTCGGGCCACTATATTGAAGGCTAAAATGGGACTTAACACTTCCTATTGGTCAGCAGCCAAGTTTGTTCCCCTAAATTTAGATCCTGGCCATATTTGGCCAGGAAATATGTGAATGAATGTAACAAGGGGTGTTCCTGTGGGCATTGTAGTCACAGGCCAACCATTCACACACTGAAGCTGCATGTACATGTATGCATGTACTGTTCAGGCACGTGTGTAGGCTTTTACTCCCCCTGTCTGTGTGCTATGACATTTCACCTTGCAGCACAAGCCACTGCTGTCATCATAAATCTGCCAAGAGAGCAATAGTGGCATCCTCATTATGACAGAAAATTCGGGCTGTCAATCGATTAAAAGATTTAATTGTGATTAATTACATTTGGACCATAGTTATCTCATAATGAATCGCGACTAATCACAGATATAAAGAAATATTTATCTATAGTAAGTAGGAGAGCTAATGCTATTTAGACCTATTGTCATTGACACAAGCCCCAAATAGTTGTCCTCGGCTATGCCTGCCCATAATTAGTAGCTCCTAGCCCAAATTTTAGCTAGCGGTTCAAAGCAAAAATCCGCAGAGAGACGGTTCGCATCTAAAAAAAAAACCCCACTCTTTAGTTAGGACACTCTTATGGCACGGTACCAGTGTACCATTTTAAAAATACCTACAGTGTACAAGTAACGTCTCTCTTCTTCCCGGCAACGTACTTTGTGGCAACTTGATGCACAGCGACACAAATAACTGGCATCTGCATCTGCCAGGGCTGTGAAGATAAGCTTACCATTCAAAATATCCTTTTCTTTGCCCATTTCTGCTCAGTATTTGTTCCCTCTTCTGGCTTCGCATCAGCCTCCACGCCGCTGCGTTTCCTCAAACCAAGGGTCAAACAGGACGTGTGCACGTTAATCGCTCGTGAAAAAAATGAGTGCCGTTGAAGGAAACTTCCATTAACGCGTTATTAACTTTGACAGCCCTACATAAAATACAACCTGGCTTTGTAGCAAATATCGAACAGCAGTATTTATAATCAGTGATAATCTTAAATGTTGTCATAACATAATCCAATATCAGAGGAAATACTCTACACTCTTTGGTCTCAACAGCTATAAATATAGTTTGTATACATTATTGTGCGTATATTATTTAATTGGACCAGTGATTCCCAACCTCTGTGCCGTGCCACTGGGTAATTGGTCCTGGTTAATCACATGCTCTTCCACTTGATGGCAGAAGATACATAATTAACCCATGTTTCAACCTGTTGCCGTTCATCTAACATAATTACTCAGCTTGGTGATTATTTATCTCATGTAAAAACATGTATTATTATGTATAAAATATATGTAAAATATACAACAACATGGCTCAGTGGGTTGATAAACATTGTTGTTTTCCCCTAGTTTATCCCACTTTCGTTTTTTCCCTATCAACGATCACCACAGCGAGTCAGTCAATGGTTTTGGCTTATTTTTTGCGCTGGATGCCCTTCCTGACACAAAAAAACAAGTTTATAATATTATGATAGATTTTTCCAATTTCCCACAGCAAAATTATGTATTGAAATCATAAATATGTAATAACAAAATGTTGGCACCACCTGTTTTTTTCTATGGGGAAAGGGAAAGTGTTTATTTGGAATTGATTAATTGAGGCATGGCGTCTTTTCAAGCAGAAGCCAGCAAATACATGAGGTACGGAGGCAAATGTAGGCACTGTGGTATTTTACGGCATTATTGCCTACTACTATGACATGTAAATGAAAGGGCAGGAATACAGTGTACTGTAGTGTTGCAGGGAGGGGAGAATAGAAAGCATGCGATTGTATTTTATACGTGATACTTACAGGAAAGAGTACGATGGGAACAGTCAGCGTGACGGCGGTAAGGACAGCCAAACGCACAAGCAGCAGCAGCGTGTCAAACTTATAAACTTTGGTGAAGGTGTGAAGCAGCTCCGCCTCCACGTTTTCTGTGATATGCAGAGGAAACAGCCACTTGTCAAATAACGGACACTGAGCGCTATTCTGTTTACACGTGAACAGCTCTTAAGTGCAGGCGTGGACCCGGTGTGTGAGGCACACTGAGATGCGATTACTTGAACCATGTTTGGAGGTGGTGTGGGTTGCAATGGAACTCACACCCACCTGACTGAAAATAAGCACTAGTTTGCTGGCCAAGTGGGTCATGTTATTATTATTAGACAATGTCTGACATTCAGATTGCATTACTGGTGCCCTGGTATCTTTATCGGGGTGTTTGCTTTAACATTACGACTGTGAGAGGTCATGTTTGAGGGTGCTTTAAATGTCCTGATAGTTAAATTGGGCTATCTGCATGTCAACTTAAGGTTACAACATAGGTATTGACTAGTAGGTTGCTTGTGAGTGTTTTACCATAAAAGGTGAGGTAGCCAAATAGTGCCGACATCATGTACATGATGAGCATAGCCAGGATGGACAGGTTGGAGACGTTCTGCATCTTTTTCCGGCTGCGACTGCACAAATAACAACATATGCATTTCATGTAACTTTCGTGTAATGTCATACATTTGGAAAGAAAACGAGGAACTTACTCTTTTAGCTCACTGTAGATCGGCAGCACCTCGGGGTGGCACACAAAGGCAAAGGCCAGGATGGGCACTGTGTACGCCGTCTAGAGAAAATATCGCATGATATCGTTACTGTTGTGTTAAAGCAGGGTTGGGCAAACTTTTTGACTTAACCACTTAACCACTTTGGGTGACAAAATTTGCCAGAAGGGCCGTCTATACAGTATATAGGTGGTCATCAAACAGAACCACATACTTGCTCACGGTGCAACGAAACAAAAACACCACATATCCACAGCAAGTTAACACATCACACAAATCAACTACCACTACCTGGGTGATGAAAAAAAACAACTGAACGCTAAACATCACACGTAACTTAAAACTGTTATTTCCAAATGCCCGCAAGGCATGCTGGGTAGTCCAGCGGCAACAACAATATGAACTGTGAGCAATAAAACATTGCATATTAAGAGTATGTTAACTCCTCCTTGTTTACTTTTCTGACGACCCCCTCAACATATTTTGCAATCAAGCAAAAATGCGACAAACAAGGCAAAAAGTTGGGGAAAAGAGTACCACAAGCTACCCAGCATGCCTTGCGGCAGGAGTGCAAGTGTGTTATTTTGCCGTGGGTATTGTACGTAGATATTTATTTGTATGCCCACATGGTGCAGTAGGTAGGTTAATTGTGTTGTGTTGTGTGTTTGTACAAGCTACAGATTGCATCTGGCCCTTCTGGCGACTCAAGCGTGCCACAATAGCACTGCAAGTCATGTTTCCGGCTACAGTTTTGATGTTAAAGGTTAAAAAAAAAAAAAATGTGGCCCGCGGGCTGCAGTTTGCTCACCCCTGTGTTAAAGGCTATTTGTTACATAGATCATTTGCTCTCTAAATCTTTACATCACCTCAGAAATATTTTGCCGAAGCTTGTTTTTTCGATTGATCAAGTAATCGGTTACACCCCAGACGGATATGAACCAAACACAAACTGTTAGGGTTTTGGTCCGTAACATATCGGAAATTAGGCAAAAATGGCGATCTTTTTTTTTCTTTCCCTAAAGTCAAAGCTGATGTGTGTGAATGTTTTGTTTTGCCTGAAACACAAAGATACGGGATCTGCTTTCATGCATGACTAAGGAAATTAAAAAACATTCGCATTTGAGCGGCTGAAATTAGAAGATATTTACATTTTTATCAAAATACATTATTTAAATACCAAAATAGTTTTTGATTAATTGGATAATGGTTTAATCATCACTTAATTGTTGCAGCTCTATCTGGAAGTACCACCATACTTTGCTTGTGGTGCAAGAAGTGGTTTAAATGTGAATATTCCATATTTCCCGATACATTTTATTTTAGAATTCAGAATCCTTGGTTAATAAATGCGTATATTTATCCAACTATTTCATATTATGCATGTGTCTCTCATATAATCAAGTTTTATTTGGGAAAAAAGGGTGTGCCACTAGATGGAGCCACCAGTGGAACTGGTACCACAGTTTGAGAATCAATGCCGGAAAACAGGGGTGTCCAATTGTTTTTTAAATCTAAGGATGTGTGGACCACTGTGACATTTTAGATTTTGTAAGTTAGATATAAGAAGACGTATACGGTAATTAAAGAAAAAACACCCTGCATCTCATCTTTGTGTTATAGGTGACGAGGTGTATTATTAGTAGGGGTGTCAAAATATCTCAGAAGATTAAAACTAGGGATGCTCCGATTGATATCAGCCGATTTCCGTGGAAAAATGCCTTTCAACACCTCTGTCTGGTACTATTGCAGCCTGCAGCCTATCACGATGCCTGCGTGCAGAGTGGGGTCTTGGCGAAGCGTCCCCCGTCCACTTTCCTTCACACTGTGCAGGTGTTCCTAAACCAAAACAAACATGTCTGCCGTGTGGAACTCACCTGAAGTTTGTGACAATGATATAAAATGAAAAACATGCCACGAAAAATATCTCACGGGGGGTAGCACGTTAAAAAGTTTTAATTTAATACGGCATTTGAAGGAACAAACACTTGACGGAGTATGGTGAGGTTGCGAGGCTCACGGTGCAGCATCAGTCAAATGGCAGCTCACGCAGCCAATGCTGGACACTCGACCGTAGTATGTGCGCGATAGTCAGAAGGCTAAGCAAATAACCCGAAAAATAATTGAATTAACAGGACGGGATGACCAGCCATTGTCAGCGATGGAAGACACCGGGTTCGCTGACTGCTCTCTCAGTTGGAGCCCCATTGTGTGCTTCCTGGAAGTCCTGCTAGAGCTCCACCAGACAGTATTTGTCGCTCAAGAATAAACTGCATTTCACCTGTGTAATATAGGTGAAATGCTACTAAAAATGACGTTTTTTTCCCATAATAATACGAGTTTACTCTTGTAAAATTGCAACTGTTGTTCTTCATTCGAATATGGCTTTTTTTCCTTAATATTTTTACTTTATTCCCGTTTTTTTTATTTCTAGTGTTTTTTTAATTTTCCAACTATTTCATTTCAGCTTTCCTCTTGTAATTATAACTTTATTCCCATAATATTTTTTATCTTTTAAAACAATGTATTTTTTCTTTATTTCAACATTGTTACTAAAATTATATTTTCCTCATTTTACAAGTTTATTTTCATAAAATTGATACTTTTTTCTCATTAGAAAACTATTTTTTTCTCTTAATATTTTTACCTTACGCTGGTAAAATTTCTGCTGTTGATTTAAAAAAAAAAATAATAATTTTCCAAATAGTTCAACTTTCTTCTTGTATATTTTCTTCTCTGGATGGTTTGGCTTTATTCCCTTTTATAAATTTTCCCCCAACCTAAGTTTCCAAAAATTACAACTTTATTCATTGTTTTTGACAATAAAACCTTTTTTCTTTCATATTTCAACTTCATTCTACTAATATGACATTTTTCCTCATACTATGACTTGTGAAATTATTACGACTTGTGAAATTACAACTTTTTTTCTTTTTTTCTCAACTTGTTTCTCTTAATGCTGTGACTTTATTACCCTAATATTTACTTTCCCATTTAGTCCCAAGTAGTTTTCTTGTTACATTTTATTTCCAGAATGTGCCAGTGAAACAAAAATCGCAGGCCTCAAATAATCCCTGGGCCGTGTTTTGGTCAACCCTGTTAGGGAAGAAAGAGTATGTTCTCTCTGATCGGAGGCTCTATGTCCCACACTTTTAAAAAGCCATGAACTACAGTACACTATAGGTATGAAACTATTACGAATCAACAGTGGACTTAAATAGACGTAACTAAAGCAAGGTCTGTAAAATTTGTTGTGGAAGAAACTGACTGGCCCAAACAGAGCCTTCACCTTACGCATTGCCCTCCTAGTTTTTTCTGCAAGTGTAGCTGTCTTGATCACAAACAAATCCCAATCAAATCATTATAAAATCATGTGACTCACTGTGACATCCTGTGTTATAGTCCTATCTTGGTTTGGGTTCTCAGTAGCGTACAAAGAGCACAAATCTCTAAACACACATGTTTCCAAAAGGCACAACACACCCTTAAAGACCAACCATAACCAAACATATTTTGGTAACCTGCCCCCTTTTAATGAACCCTCATCATTCAAGTTGACACACCTGCACCATTGCAAGCCTGGTGGCAGGTTTCAGCCGTTACCTGTGAGTTGAAGACAAAGTATTTGGGCGTGCACATGTCCTCGTTGTCGGGCTCAAAGTGGACGCTGGTCGAGGCGTGAATGTCGTGGCTGTCTGTGACGGACGGGGAAAGGTCCGCTCGCGAGAAGTCCATCTGCGCCGAGCGGTTGTGTAACGCGTACAGGCCCGGCATGTGCGAGGCATTCATGCTTATGTTGGTCGACGGTTGGTCAAGGAATGGAAGAGGGCACGGTAGCTGGGTTTTCTTATAGATCACCTGGGAAATAACAGTCTTGTTAGATATACCGTATTTTCTCTCTCTCTAGCCTCTTTAGTTAACTTCTTAAAAAACATTTGCAGCTGATGCTATCCCTTTGAGGGATAATAGTCAGTATAATAAATTAAATTGCGGTATTATGAGTGGTCAGCTTTATCTATCTCCTCATGCACTTTAAAATGTTGATTGCGCTATTCAGCTGTTGGTGTTACACTTGCCATACTGTACAGTGCTATTAATACTGAGCAATTTGCTTCTTACTATTACTACAACATTGGTTCTGTTGCTACTGTGTTGTGCAATATACTTGTTCATGAAAGACCATGACTACATTTTTCCTTTCCACTCTCTCATGCGCTCCAGACCTTTATTACAGTTGACAAATGAAATTGTTTCCAGTTAATGCTTGGTTTAGGTTAATAAACGTCACGTTTGAAATTAGAGCATTTAAGCTATTTGAAGACAACCACAATGTACAGTAATCCCTCATTTATCACAGTTAATTGGTTCCAGACTCGACCGTGATACAAGTGAATTTCCGCGAAGTTGGATTACTTCTTTATAAAAATGATATTTTCGTACTTATGGCATAGCAAACCTGTTTCCTATCTTCTAAATAAATTTTTGTTAGCATTATTAGAGCCATCTAGACATGAAATAATGCCCATATAGTCACCTTTGCATTTGTATTACCCAATATAGTAGGTATAATCAGAGAAAATAAGCCATTTAAGACAGTTTACCTCGTAGGGGAGCTGAATCGACGGTGGACAGGAAGTGACGTCAGAGGTCCGGAGTTGAGTTTTAGCTTGTCGTGGGCTATGACCGCAACAGTAACCCGTGTTATTATTATCATGTTATCATTATTGCGCCTGTTGTGAGATAATTTAAACCTGCAATAAAAGCCGGTTGTTCAGGTCTGGTGCTTTGGTGGTGGTCCCATCAAACAATTACTGACACCTAGTGACCAATGCAGAATACTACATTCACAAGTTGGTGGTCATAATGGCTTATACTGTACAGTATTTGTATTTCAGTTCATTCAGCCATTTTTATGCTTGAAAATGCTTAATTTGGGCAAAAAATATGTACAATTTGCTTAAATGTGTATTTTTTTTTTTTTTTTTTTACTAATAATAGGGCGTAGTCAACTACGAAACAGCAGTCATTTAATTCATTAATACTTGAAAAACCGGGATGGAGAGATGGAGCGATGTTCGAACCGCAGTGTAGCGAGGGACGGCTGCATACAACGAAACAAGTGCAGTCATTTATCTTAAAAATGTAATAGTATCAAAATGTTTTGTTGTTCCATGCCATGTCTTTACGCAAAGGATTTTTTTAACTGTACAAAAACCACCAGAGAAAGCACTTTAAATTTTAAAACAAATCATTTTAGCTGCTTTTGTAGGTTTTTTTTAGTTGTTTTGTGCATTGAATATGAAGCGCCCTGAACCTTAGGTTGTACTAGGAGTGAGGAATTTTTACTTTCTTTTAAACAAGGGAGCTAATATGTTGTTGCAGGATGATTTAAATCTAATTTTTTAATGTGGAAATAGCATTACTGTATTGTATACTGTATACTGTATTGTATGTATATATATATATATATATATATATTGATATTACTGAAAAAAGCTTTGAGCTCAGCAACTCCAAAAGTAACCTTATTTAACACTAAAATAGAATGGGTTTAAATATGCAAAGGCTGTTTTATACAATTGTGCAGTTGGTTGTCGAAATCCTATATCATATTCAGTATTATTAATTATTAAGAAGATAAACTTACAACTCCCAGGAAGAACACCATGCAGGAAAGAGAAAATCCGCTTGTGTAGCCCAAATAACCTGCAAAAGAATAATAACGTTACGGATTAATGTTCAAGAAAGACAACAAACAGTGGATATCAATGCTACTTTTTGCTGGGCTCTTCTTACTCAGCACTCTGTCATAAACAGCTGCAGATTGACTTTATTTGCTATTTTAGGATATGGGTCACAGATTGAACAAACTCCCAAAAATAGGTTGATAAAAGATGCGCGTTCAGAAATAGTTGAAATCTATATCGAGCTGTACCAACTTATTCCGTGAAATGGGCTTCTTTTGGAGCCAAATAATTTTTTAACATGATCATCTTTAAAGTTCATGCATGCGAGTGTTCTTTCCAGCTAACTTGTACTTGCCAGAGCTGACTAAGATGTTGGTGTTACATTACTTTTGGCTGACTGCAAACAGCTGCAAGGATGCAACATAGATACAAGTCCACAGCAATAACTGACCGCTTGTAAACCCAAGCAGATAACAATGTACATTCACTGGCCACAACATTAGGAACACCAACACAATCTAAGTACATGTGTATGTATGAAACAATACATTTATTATTGTCGCTAAGAGGGGTGCATCATGAGAAAGTGTTTCTAATATTTTTGAAGTAGTTAGTTTAAAGGGGCAAAACATTACAAATGTCTGTAACCCTCAGCTAGAAACATTGTTCACCCTAGTGGTGAATTTGGGAAATGACAGCTTTATTAAACCTATCAGTGAAAAATGCCTTAAATAAAAAAAAAAAAAATGAAGAACCATGTTGAAATCTCAAGTAGTAGTGTATCTAATCAAGTGTCCATTGAGTGTATGATACAGTCATGTGGAAAAATTAGGACACCCCATAAGCCGCACGTGTCCACATCATAAAATGGAATATTGTGTCACACAGTCAGCTTTTTATTTGACAGGCTCCAATCATGAGCTATGAAAAAACTAACAACCAGCTTGTCAACACATTGGAAATTGCAGGAGCACAGCAACTTAACACTTAAAAGTTAATGCTGCCTCTGTCCACCAGAGGGAGCCAGAGAACCCGGAGCCCAGAGGGAGGCTGACGTCATTGCAACGCCCCAATGAGTGCATAGCTGAGGCACAATGCCTCATGGAAAAATGTTGGTGTTTTTTTTTATATTTTGAACTCGTATTGATACATGCTTGTATATATCTGGGGTATGCCTTTGGAGTGTTAAGTTGCTGTGTGATGAATTTAGTGTTTAGTTAGTAAAGTGTTCTCATTAAGATGACACTGTGAGTCGGACTGTTATATTGTTATACTGTTATATATAATGACCTCCTATGATTTCCAATGGGGTGGCAAGCTTGTTGTGAGTACACTGATAGCTCGTGATTGGCTCCTGCCAAAGAAAGAGCTACCATTTCCTCACTGATTCCTCAGCGCCACAGTATTTAAACAATTTGTAGTCGTTCTGAAGTACAGCAGATGTCACCAGATTAGAATTTAGCCATAAATTTGCCGCACCGCTGTATAAGCCGCAGGGTTTAAAGTTGAAGAAAAAAGTAGCGGCTTATACACCGGAATTTGCGGTACATGCTCAAAAGGCTTTGGAAGACACGCTAGCATGTCATACAGAAATCGTCAAAGATTTTTACACATTCAACAAATGGTCAATGACGTATGGACAATTAGTTGCTAAGCCCCGCCCATGTCCTTGCAAAGACATTTTTGTTGATGGTGGCCATCGTTTTCAAGCAATCTTTGCTCATATTTTACACACATGTGCTTGTCAGTCAATTACACGGTGAGTCAGCAAAGCACGCTAAAGTTGCAGCGGGTGTTTTTTGCAGAGAGCATTGAGCTGTGTGAGAAATATCCAGTCAATCGGATTTATAGGGTTTAATAACAGCGCCGCCATGTGGTGTACTAAAAAAAAAAGCACAGTCAACACGGTAGAGGTGCGTGTTTTGCCAAATTTTCACCCTTTTTTGTGTAGCTGTTCAGGAATGGAAGCGTTAGCTTACACAAAAAATATGAAAAATGCAGACATACGCTTTAAGTTGCAGATGCGTGTGAACACTTACCCAGATTTTTAAGTAGAGACAAAGGGAAAATAATGCCAATGGACACAAATATCACCAAGTAGTTTCCATTGAGGTACCATTCACTGCAATCACAGTGAAACCAGTTAAAACATACAGTAGAATACATATACAGTATAACAAGCATACTTGTATAATGGTCACTTTCACTTACCCAGTATTTTCTTCTAAACCCAAGAACGCCCGGATCACTTCTGGCAGCTCGTATTTCACAATGAAGAGGTAGCTAGACATGGCTGCAAGATGATATCAGATTAAAAAGAGTAAAGGAATTTGTATTCCTGTTTTTGAAGCTTGCATCTTACCGCCAATATTTTGCATTATTATGGATCCAAATGCTGCTATTTTCCCAGGCCAACCAAATGCCCTCTCTCCCAGTTTTTCATATATTAGTGACCCTGCCACAACAGACACATTAACAGACATTTAGACACGAAAAACACGTCAACAAGCATCATGAATTACACTTTTAAAGCTAGGCAAGCATCAGAATTTAAGGAAATACTGGCTTTTGGCTATTGGCCTTTTCACTACCGGACTGCAAACCCTTGTTTTTTGTAGTGAAATAAAATACCAACCTCCTTCTTTAGCTGTCATAAGAAGCAGATGTACAGAATACAAGGAGAGGATGGCAACACCGATAAGGAGGAGTCTAAAAAGAAAGGAAGGAAAGCATTAAATGACCAGGAATCCTCATTGTAATTGTAATCATGCAGTATGTGTTATATTATAGAACAGCATAATGGTCAGTTTATGAGCTGGGCATGAGCAATGGATGGAATGGGGGGAGGGTATTAAGGCGGTGTACAGGGTGACAGAGGGGCATTTAGATCTGTAAATGCTGATTGTGCATGTGGGCGGCAAGGAGGTCAAACGTAGCAAGTGGGTGGTCATTTCACTGACACACACGTTGATATTAGTCTTTTAAAAATCAGTTAGTATTGTATGGTGATACTTACGTGAACAGTATAATGCCGGTGTTGGCCATGGCGAAGGACAGGCCCAGGATCCCGCTGCCCATTATGGCATTGCTCAAGTTAAAGACCGACATTCCAAAGGAAGTATGGCCTGGATGCTAATTGAATAGAGAAGATAGTGAGAGAAATGAGAAGCAGCACAAAAAGTCATCATGCTGTTGTACTTGCAGTTGCACATGTGGTCCTCGGATTTCGTAAGAGTTCCCTTCCTAGACTGTGATGTAAGTCGAGTTTTGGCGCCTAAATCATACTCCTAATACTCCTATTCACTCCTAAGTCACCCATCCGCACTGTACACAGAATGCACGAAGGACATACAATACAGCAAAAAAACACTAATTACAACAAAATTAAATGAAACAGTAATAAAAAAAGCAAAGCCAAAAACACTAGCAACCTTTCCCTCACAATAATAACACCACTACACTGCTTGATTATTAATGTCTCTTTCAGGGAATCAGCGACCTGGCAGTTATGTGTACTGTAGTGTTAGAGTTGTGTGATTTCCAACCGTTTGTGAACGTGACGTGTCCTCACTGTGTGTGTGGCTGCGTGCAGAGGATGGTTGAGTTTGCTGATATTGTTTTGGCATGGTTCGGCCAACAGTAGTCTGCTTTATTTTTGCCATAAAGAGATTGTCGATCAACCACCTCCTATTCGTGCTTGTATCATCCGGTACGATCTTTATCCTAAAAGGAAAACTGCACTTTTATGGGATTTTGCCCATCATCCACAATTCATATGTGAGACATGAACACCCATGTCACCCCAGCCTAAAAAGCCGTCTGAAAAAAAACTCCAAAATGCGGCAACAGTGCTCTATTTACCTAATGTGATGTGCATATTAACCAAGCCGCAGCGACATTGCTATTATTATTGTTATTAACATTGTTACGCCGAAGGACTACGTTACTGGCGTAGTGACACCTCGCCACACCACACCGGCTAGCGACTGGCTTCACCACACACTCGCTCACAGCGTGTCAGCGCTCACAATGCCTCAGGCCACTACCGAAAGGTAACGTTACACATTGGAGCTGACGTTTTTGTTTTTCAGTTTGCTAAAGTTAACGCTAGGTGTAGCGTACATTTCTATGTTCCTATATGAAATCAATGCGCCCAGGAAATATAACCAAAATACAGCAAAGTATTGTAAGTATTACATGTTATCATGTTACGTGCGTTAATGAACTGCCTCTTTTTGTCTCTTTTTATATCTTTAGAGTGCACAGAAAAGTGCACTTCTCCTTTAATGAGCAAGCGGCCAATATTGAGCACACAGTGAATTTTTCTGCGGTGCACCGGGCTATAACTACCTCTCTAGCAAGTCTCATGAGCAAAATAAAATGTAAAAATGAATTGATCTAAACAAAGGAATAGCTGTAACTGTAAAACGGTGCTATGTTCTGTGCTTCGGAACAGAAATATGATGCAGATCTTTGTAGCATGATTGCAATGCGGCTTACATATTCTTCATGGTACTCTTCATATTTCTTCTTCTTCATGATGCCATTTGCCAGGAATTTCTGGCTCTCGCCATCCTCATCGTCCATGAACTGACTGCAGAGGCAGAAAGTGCGCACAAAGAGGTTGTTTTTGTTATAGTTGCATGTTGTACACTCAAATGACACTTCATTAGGTATTGCTGCAGCATTTTACTGTTGTTTAGGATCATAAAAGGGCTCTTTCGAGATTGTATGGAACACAGCGGACCTGTTGATGGTGGCCTTTTCCGAATCGATGGGCTCCGTGTAACGGTCATCCAAACTGTCGGTGCTATCGTCGTCGGCCTCCGTCGACACTTTCCTCAGCTCCATCCGATCCACAACACTCGGCATAGTAGCTCGCAGCACAGCAGGACAAGAGAAGGAAGTTGTCCTCAGATGCTCACTTTGTTGCTCAGCGGCAGTGTGCTCCTTTAAATGCTTGTGCAATCTTTTGTTTTACCTGTAAGAAAAAGAAAAGCAAATGCATGTTAAGAGTACTTCAGGGGCTTCAATAACACATGTGGTCTTTTTGGCTTGATGGAGAACATGCTTCCGAGAGTCTGCACCATTTCCTGGAGCTATTTGTTTTGTTACCTCATAGAGGAAAGCGGTTGCTCGATGCAACATGGGCGCCTCTCTTCGTCAAAAACTAGCTGGGCTCCAATTCTGTATGTTGCTCCATCAGTTTTAGTATTTGTTGACAAAATGCCAAATAGTGGTTCTTTTTTTTGGCATCTTTGGTGAAATATTACATATGTCACGATTACTGGCCGCAGTAGAGTCAACAAACACTGAAAGTAGGCCAAGGATGCAATGAGTTCTTCAGCCATGAAGAGTCCTCCTTGTTCACTCCCCCACTTTACGGAGGGAGGCCGACTTCACATTTTCCATGTGCAGCTTAACATCATTATGTTATGTAATGTCCGCATTCGATGTAACCCAAATTGCTGTGTCACATTCTCACAAAGAGCTCTTAGATGGGAACTATCAGTCGAGCCGAGCCTACAGTGGATTATTTATTATCCTCATGTTGAAGCAACCAAGGCAAAAGGGAGTGCAGTACTTGGTTTCAACCAGCAGAGGCGCTCTTAAATCAAATTTAAATACTTTGCTAGTTTGCTAAGGACAACATGCCTTCGACTATTTTGCTCAATACAACACTGGTATTCAGAACATTTTCCCTATTACAGAATTATTTATATCAGCAAAAAAACAATTATCGGAGTATATCGGCCAGCATCTAAAAATCAATATTGGCACAAGCAGTCGATTCCAAACTCTGTACGTCTATCCAGCAGCGGCCGACACAGCCCACGTGCTCACAACAACAGCTAACGTGTTAAGCAAGGAGTAGGAGCGATGTAGGCTCTGTGTAATTTTCGTTAAAGCCCGAAAAAGACATTGCAACTGAGTGCAACAGTTGTCGTGCACAAGTCTCCCGTGGTGGCAAAGAACCGGGGAAGTTTAATACGACAAACCTTATTGCGCATTTGAAGCAGCGTTACATGGGAAGCTCTCACGGGATGACAAGACGTCATCAGCTACAACAGAAAAGACGACCAGCCTGTCGGTGGTGAGTTAAGTCACCACCTGCTGCTGCTGATTATTTATCTCTGTTTAAGTAATATCACTTCATAAAGCCTTTTTTACGTTCCACACTACAAAATAAGCAATAAAAGTATGTATTTGTGCTGATATTGGATTGATATCAGTATCACCCCTAGTATTAATCACTGTGAAATGAATGGGAAATGTTGACAAATTTCCTCAAAAAGTAAAAATTCCTACTTTATGCGTAATTTGCAAACAAAAAGACAAACAACATCAAAAATGAGTTCATAAGCTTGTTAGTTATGTAATAATTGCTAATGCTCGAGGGCTCCCCCTAGAGTTGTCCAGTGTAATTGACCTTTGTTTACCCAAAAAGACTTGTCTAGCTTAAAATAACACTTGTTGATTCTTGCATTGGGCTGACAATGGCCGACACAACACGGCCATGTTAAGTTTCCGTTGCACAACAACACTGGTAACACGTGCTACATTACATCAAGGTGGTCATCAAGCAGAAACAATAAAGGTGCTGGATACTCGTTCTGCGTCTGTCTCCGTCGAAAGAAGCTGCTGAGCGGCATGTTTTGCATCACAATACACAAGCTGTGTTTACAGTCAACAGGGCGCCGTGAATTGACATCAGAGGTGTTAAAAACGCTTGACCCTCACTCCTGACTTGATTTGTCTCGGTTAGTGATATGCTTTTGTTGCGCCTCTGATCCCTGGATGGAAGCGTGAGTGAAGCAGTGGCGATTATGCGTATTACCGTTAACAACCATATCACATACCCATAAATACGCCTAATCTCCTTTGTGCTATGTGGCCAGACAGAAATGTTTTGACTTTTCATTGCCAAGAGGATTAACCTGTCTAACTGGGTTACCCTCACATATAATGCGTCCCCTCTTGCAACCATAATATTGTAAAGACTTTTTGTGCAGGCTTTTTCATGCGTTTGTGGTTACTTGCGTCTTTGCTCCAATTGCATGGAGAAACACTGGATGATCCCCAGGGTCATTTTTGCATACTAAGAGAAACCCACATTCTGCCAAATGTGTCCAAAAAAGCCCAAGCTATTATAATCGCAGCTTTTCCACTCTAGTTTTCAGCTGTTGTGTTTATGTTAAATGTCAGCAGGGTCACACGCTGACCTCGTTTTTTGGGGATACGTTTTATTGAACACTTTTAAGCATTAGTACATGCTCAGTTGTTCAATGCTGTATGACACAAAAAGACTAGGAAAATAATTATTCTACTTACATATCCTCACCAATTCATATTACCTAATCAAACAAGCCAAGTCATAACACTGTGTAGTGATAACAGCAGGCAATGCAGTAACAGCCACTGATTCTTTACGGATGCATTACCAGAAAGAAGGGATTCTGATCCTATTTCTCCTCCTCTGCCCAAACAAAGTCTTGCATCAGCCAACCAGTTGAAAATTCTTTCAGCAAGAGCGTGGACAGCAGCTGTCTTCCTCAAATATACCCTGCAGCAGTAGCGTGCATCAAGAAAACGCTCAAAAACATGCATTTTCACTCATTTCGGTTTAATCTATTTAAAAAAAAACAAATTTCTGAAGTTGATTTAAAACAAAACAAGCATACTCACTGAGAAGATCCGTGAAAAATAAACCTCTCCTTTTTGCTTTTAATAGCGGAGACGTGAAAGGTTGAGGAGCTGCAGCTATTTTGCAACTCAGGTGAGAAAGGCGGCTTTTAAAAGGGGGAAGGGAGGACCTCTGTCACCCAATCAGGACAGGGCTCTCCTTTGCTCATAAGTGCCAAACTCCCTAGCTTGTGCATACACACACACACACACACACACACACACACACAGCTGCCTCAATAGAAAAGACACCAAGTTCAAAAACTTTAGTCTGAGTTTGTCACGTTGTTAAATACGCCTTCGTGAGGTGATCACATGACACATCACATGACCGACGCACGCATACTCCGAAAAAGTGATGGTCAGTCACTGTACACACACACACATGGCCAGCTGCACGGTGAACAACTGTTGGGCGGTAGGCTGTGCCGCCTGTCGGCCAATCAGAGCACGGCGCCGGGGGGATGTCGCTGTGCCCAAGGTCATGTACATGTCAGGGATGAGGCGGCGTTATCTCGGTCCAGCTCGTAATGTCCAAATAGAGGAAAACATGCAGTAGGCACCACTTAAGTCAACTTTAGCGAGAGTTGGACTTGAGTGAATAAATTGCTGTAAAGATCATCCTTGGATTGTTTTCATAGTTTTCAATTAGTTTAATCACCCAAGTTCTACTGTGGTTTGCATTAAATCCTCTTAGCGGAGAGGTTATGAACATGGCAGTGTATTAAACTGCACAAAAAGGCAGACATGTCCTGCCTGGTATGGATATTTTCCATACAACAGTAAAGCCCCACCTAGTCATAGTTCGGCATTCACACTCCCGATTTCTTTTCTCTGCTTCTTTCCACTTTTTTATAGTAACTTAAATAGAAAGTGGTTTGATGGCACTATCTGCACAAGGAAAAGAGTGCTTCACTCAACATTTTCCAGCAGGAAGATGCCTTGACATGACATGATGATGGTGCAACTGCACATTTTGCAAGTAAAACACTGTATACTGTACGCCTGTAATTATTTCTTAATGTGTAAAGCTGTCTTTAAAATGTGCTGAGTAACTGTGACAGGCATATTATAGGGTTTAAAATAAAAAAATAGGCATTTTTTCAGGATTTTTATGGGCGCATCCATTATTTGTGGTTTTGGATGTAACCCCCGCAAATGGGCTTCATTGGTTGGTTTGGCAAACCAGTTCAGCAGATCAGTTGTCAAACTGCAGCCGTACTCCAAAGACAGGTCATCATGTGTACCCTCACATACCTATTTTTAATGGCAGGATCCACAGCATCCGTGGAGAAACCTATAGGCTTTGAATAGTGCTAAATGAGCATGAGCTACATATGCTGTTGCAAAAAAAAGTCACTCAAATGACATGCAACAGCAGCAATTCCACCAAAAGTCAGTGCAGCAACATTCCTTAAATAGCTTCCTTGAAGTATGTGTGTGTCAGTTCACACAGATTCTCAGCCAATCACCTGTGACCAGAACACTGTGATATATTAAACAGGGACCGTTGGGGGGATGGTGCCCTTCTCTTCCCAGTGGAGATACCAAAAAAATGTGCACTTAAAGCAGAGATAGGACCTCCAAAACAACTCTCTCCATCACTTCTATCTGGAAAGATGAGTTTCCTAGCAACAGGGGGGGCTGTTCAGTGGCTGCACATCACCTGTGTTGACATACCCCTGTTATGAAATGGCAGATTGCTACATATATTCACACACCACCATGGAATTTACCACCATTGATAAGTTCCGTGTAAACAGGACTGTGACGTCTTTGAAGGAGGTTCTTTTGTACTGATTTGCAAAGCTAACCAGTCAATCATATTGATCTATTAACCACATATAGTAGGACATAAATGGCCACAATTGCTTGCATTTGGGCTTCAGATTTCCACACAATAGTTACTGTAAATACTCTAAATCTGACACATATCAATAACAGTGAATGCATATAGGTTCTATTCAGGTTCCTGTAGGCCAAAATGCTGCATATTGTGAAATTGGCAATAGATGATGTAGAGAGTGTGAATTAGTGCCTGCAAATGATTATTTAGGAATTATTCTGTGATATGTGGAAGAAAAATGTTGGTTTATCCCCTCGCAGGGAAAGGAACCATATTTGTCAACTTACATTGTAGTTATAAAGAAATCAATTTATCACAAATATACTTTCTAAAAAAAATTAAGTATTTTATACACAAATTATTTATTTTCTACTTGGCTAATGAAGTAGAATTAGCCAATCGTATTTAAAGTGCTTATAATTGCATTTGCATGGACAAGCTTTTTGTATAACTGACTTTTTTTAAATTTTTATTATGCCTTTCTATATTTACTGTGGCTTTTGGCCCTGTATCTTCCTCTTGTTTGTTTTTATGGACAACATATTGGATTATAGTTATTCTAACATTTAAATCTGAAGTTGCTATATAAACAAATGTTGACTTCTTACTTACTTTGATGTAACCACTTTTCAAGAGCCGGTAAACAAGACGCCAAGTGGGGCATGTTTGTGTTATCGTCATCAATAGTATAGGGTTGTTAACCTCCTCTTTTGACCAAAACATCTCCACTGTGACGCAGTTATGGACAATTAGTCCGTCCTGGAATCAAAGTGGGGCAGGCCCTCCCGCAGACCACTGCGTGTGTCCACTGTGTGGTCATTAAAAGCTCATTATAAAGTAATGGTCATTATAAAGTAATTGGGTCAGAAACACAACACACTATCCTAACGGATCATGACACAGGCGAATATCATACGCAGAAACATAAGTAGTATACACAAATTGAAAAACAAATGGGACTTGAACTTGGGAAGAACACTTTGAAAGAACTTTGAAGAACACTTTGAAAGACTTCACAGTGCCCGCGGGGCCTCTAAGAATTTCGCAGGTCTGAGACAACGTATATTTGTAGCCCCTGCGTGCAAAACCTAGTGGCCCTATCAACTTGTTTGCAGGTTAGCGTTATGACGTAACAGCATCATATGACACAGGCAAGACGTTGATTAGATGGTCTACAATGTGGTCTATGTATTATTGCTGGAACAGCCTCTATTGTCATTGTGCAAAGGACTTTTAGAAACTCTGCAGCACACTTTGATTAATTAACGGTCCTTTGGACTCCGTGGAGGAAGTGGGGGAGAGAAGGATGTTGGCTAAGCTGACATCCATCATGGACAACACCTCTCACCCGCTACATGACACTGTTGTTTCCCTGGGCAGCTCCTTCAGCAGCAGACTGTTACACCCACGGTGTAAGAAGGAGAGGTTCCGCAGGTCCTTCATACCGACCGCTATCAGGCTCTACAACACCTGAACCATTTTGTATTCACTATGTCACTATGCATTTTTTACTTGTGTATCTTGCTTGCTGCTGTAACAGGTGAATTTCCCTGCTGTGGGATTAATAAAGTACTACTACTTAACACCCACACTAAGGAATAGGCATTTGACCATTTCCTGGATTGACGACAGGGAAAATTAACTGTAAACTCTAAATATGGGTTGTAACGTGAAATACCACATTATAGTCACCTTTACACTCGTATTACGCAATATAGTAGCCATAATAAGAGCAAATAAGCCATTTACAGACATAAATAACACTCATGTTTGTGTGTGTTACTATAAATGTGTTCTCCGCGGGGACCTGAGTGACGGATGGACAGGACACCTAGTGACCAGTGTGGAATACTGCATTTCATCAACATCTTTGAATGCCTTGGAATTGCATTTTACTTCATTTAAACATTTTTATGCTTAAAAATGCTTAATTTAAGCAATTTTTATTTTTACTAATTATAGGCCGTATTCAACCATTATTTATCAATTAGTATATGTAGAAAGACGATGATAGAATGAAACTGCAAAAGTTTAAGTGCAAAGTGTCGAGGGACGACTGTATAGGCCTTTTTATGGGTGTGTCCATTAGTCGCAGTTTTTCGCCATTCGTGGGAGGTCTTGGACGTAACCCCCACTAGTAGCCAACATCTACTGTCTTAATACAAAACTCTTTTAATGCTGTCAGTGTTTACTGCTATTGATTTATTTGAATTTACCACATAAACGCCATTCAACAACAATACGGGGAGTCTGGAAGCTAGAAGACCTGAATTGTTGCTTCCTTCCACTTTAAATCATTTTTCTGTCACCACAAAACACGTGTACCCAATGCAGCGTCCATTTATTTTTGCTGGTCAACCCCAGTTTCCAACTGCCACGTTGTCAGAGGGAACTACACGAACACAAAAGCTTTCGACAGAACTCGGAATCCCCACACAATGACCCCGTCTGTCTGTGTTCCCACCTGGGAGGAATTTATCACACATGTGACATGTTGATACAACTCCCACCGCCATCTTTCTTCTTCTTCTTCTTCTTCGCCACATCATGACGCAATGCATCTATTGAAATAATAGAGTATTATGCCAAGCATACTGATAGATCCCTCAACTTAAACATGGCCTTTTGTTCGATCACCTGGTGTGTCCTCAACTTGTTTGTGACCTGCTTTTATCTCTTATCACTTTGTACTGATCTGCCACCTCGTGTGACGACAGCAACATTTGCTTTTTTTTTTTTTTTTTTTTTACAACTTGTAATTCTTTGGCTTTCCTACTCTATTTCAGGGTTAAGGGGTTCAGTCCTAAATATGCCGATGGTCCCTGGAGGATTTGTTTAACATATCGCAGTGCAAAGGTAGATGACTCCTCAGCCAAAAGCCTAGGACAGTCTATGCACATCATCGATAGACTGGCATTTAGTGCAGTTCACCCTCGTCTCATTATGTCATCAAGCTTGTGCACAACTCCATCCATCCATCCATTTTCTGTACCACTTGTCCTCTCTAGGGTCACGGGTATGCTGGAGCCTATCCCAGCTTTCTTTGGGCAAGAGGCGGGGTGCACCCTGGGCTGGTGGCAAGCCAGTCGCAGGGCACATATACTGTAGACAAACATATCGACAAACAACCATTCGCACTCACATTCACACCTATTGGAATGTGGGAGGAAGCCGGAGAACCCACGCATGCACTGGGCGAACATGCAGTCTCCACACAGAGATGTTCCAACAGAGATACACACCGCATATTAGGTATTATTTATAGTGGCACACTATTAAGGAGACTTATTTACAGTATCGCCTACACTTTGCAGTGCAAGGCTCAGGCTCCACCTCTGTGCTAAAGAAAACCTTTGGCCTGTTAGAGGTTTGAAGACTGAATCTAAATCCTTTTTCTTGCATAAATGCATAGACAGTGCGCTGTAAAAGCAAACACAGCTTCTATTTCAGTCATAGCCTTTGCAAAAAGCGGTGGTGTAAGCGCACTAGGAGACATGTTTTCTTAAAAGTCCCATACCATATTGCTTTTCAGCAATTTTAAATACGCCTCAGAGGTCCTACAATAGTGTATTAGAAGTTTGTTGTCCAAAATCTAAATTTAAAAGTGCCTCTAGTAAGCCCTACTGGGAACACACAATTCTGTGTGTCTGCAGCTTTAATGCTAATAAGCAGTGTTTGTCCAATCCGCTCTATTGTGCACTGTTTTCACTTTTTACATCTACACTGTAATTGCACTTCTCTAACGTAACAGAAGCCATATATCACACACAAAAACGTAACATTTGGGAGTGAGACACGAGGGCACAATCGTTAGCAAAACTAGCATAGCTATGTGACCTACAGTGCTAACATTACAGTCACATTTTAACAGCAACATCACGCTGAAGACAAAGAAAATAATAAAACTTACAGCTCCCATGTTTGTAGCCGACTGTTGGATAGTGGACAGAGTTCCGGGCTTTATTTAAGATGTGTAGCAAAGCCTGATTTTATTTTATTTTATTTACCAGGCTGTGAAGTGGGCATATACACGGGGCGCACTCATCTAGCTGGAAGTGAGTCAGAAGCAATATCATGTCCATGAGGAAGGAGGTTTTTATTTTTGACATCATAAAAACCCGCCTCTTTTCTCAAAGGTGCAGCAAACAAGTGAGGGAGATGATAGATTTTTCTCACGTTTGGTCATAAACAGGTTCTAGGAAGACATGTTACGCTTCTAACATCATTAAAAGTCAATTTTGCGTAACAGGGGACTTTTAAAGGAATAGGTAAACATGCTGTCAATTTAAAAAATGCATTTCAATGTCAACAATAGTTAGACCATTAGTACAAGACATAAGTGGCGTTTCAGCAGTATCAACATCAAGCTGTAAAACATTTTGCAAGGTGAACCAAGAGCCCAAGGCAGCTCCGTCTGCAAACATCCCTCCGTGTTTACAAGTTGTTAAATGAGACGCCGGGACCCCGTGGCTGACCTGTGACGACCGTGCGACGGGTGAAAAGAGGAAAACAAATTTCCCCTTTGAGCACCGCCATGACGTTTGACTCAGTGTTTTCCATGAGAAGAGGTTTGGTCACCTTCAGTGAACTCTTGACGCTTTTAACTGCGTTTATTAGCTCAGAGCATGTTTGGACATGTTGCACATTTATTTGCAGATGAATAGCCTTGACGCCGCACTGCTAAATTCTCAAACGCAGTGTTACCACAACTTAAACTTATGCCCTAGCAAACATTACTGATGTCTATATTGGCTCATATGCCTCATCGTTTACGTCTACGCAGATCATTAAGCTTCTAATAGACAACTCTTACTGATTCCCAAACACTATGTTTCACTTGATTGATTCAAAGATTTTTTTTTTACGACAAATAATCGTGTCCATCTCTCTATGCCAGCAACATATGACAGGCAGAGCAATTAAATGCTCTACCACTAGATGGCAGAAGGTACATAATTATTACCTCCGCCAAGGAGGTTATGTTTTTACCCGTGTTTGTCTGTGTTCAAAATCACTTGAAAAGTTCTGTAGATTTGGATGAAATTTTCAGGAATTGCCTGCAAATGAGATATGGAAGAACGTACATTGCGAGATAGGACCATTTGCGGCATTTGTGCATATAACTCCACAAAAAACGGCCAAAGCACTTGGGAAAAAAAAATACAGGACAAGTTTCCAACAGGTTGTACAAAATATCAAAGACTGATCCAGATAATGGAATAATTCCGGATACTATGCGCTCTAGTTAACGCGCTTTTCTAGTTAACGAGTTTTACCGTTTCTGCAAGTCAGTTCTATAACAGACTTGATGGATATTGCCTGAGCTAACATGAAGCTACGCATACTTCTTTGAGGTCACTGGTGGTTGCATAAGTGGTACATATATATACTGTATATATATATACAGTATAGGAAGCAGGCCAAGAGAGAGTATATGCATGGTCACTGCGTATTTATAGCAACCAGAGAGAGGCAATGACTGGCTGAACACGCCGCTAAAATATGCCCAAGATGTCCTTCCTCTATATACTCCGAGCTCAACCTGGTCTTTGTGGCAGGTCGAGAACAGTCACACAATTGTGTATAAATATGTGTGTGGTCAGGCTGTGTTGCTTCATACTGGCTTAAGACCAGAATAAACACGTTGCAGAAAAGTGTCGAGAAGCCACACAATGGAACAATATGGAAAATGTAGGTCAAGGTTTGTCTATGCAATCAGAAAACTTGTTGTCCTTGTCAGGTCGTTCACATGTCGTCTGGAGCAGTGGAACTGACAAGAATCCTACTGAGAAGTCTTCTTCAACATTTTGGTTAGGTGCAAAATATTAGCCGCAATCAAAAATGTGCTTTATTATTTTTGTTGATCACCTTTTATGATGCTTACACAGAATACGCGCTGGGTTACGTTACGGTCGTTGATGTCTGAGTGAATGATTTTAGCTCGCAGGAGGAGCAACCTCATTAATTAATTGACTTTTCGTACAGTTATCCCTCCCTCACGGTTAATCTGTTCCAGACCCAACCACGATAAGTGAATTTCCGCAAAATAGGATTCAAAATTAATAAATGGAATATTGTTGTAGTTAGAGCATAGAAAAAGGTAATAATAATAACACCCCTATAATCAGCTTGACACTCCAATTATTCTTTGTTTACACCACATTACTCAACTGTAATGCGCAGGCTACGGGATCACTGCAGGGACACAAGAGACGACCATGACTTTAAACATTCGCAAGTTCGCAAGCTAACTAGTTAGCCTCCAGTTTACTTACTGTATTCTAAACTTAGGAAAGGGAGTTCGGAAGAAGTACAAAGAAGCCAAAAACGTACCACTTCCACACTGAATGGGAAGATAACATCTTTTCACTCTATCATGTCGGACATGCCATGTCGGACACCATGCAAGGTGACTAAATAATGCAACATTACTGACACCTAGTGGCCAGAATATTACATATACCTTTGTCTTTCAATATTGTTTCACTAATAATACGCCATATCATCATTTATTAAGTCATTCATTTTTGAAAAGCTGCGATAGAGCAAGGGACAACTGCACTGCGGAGTGAGAGCGTGTACCGTGTTTTTGACTTGATGGATTATTTTCAATATTTCTATTCAAATTCTATTAAGAAAGTCCCCTGTCATCTGTCCTTCCGGGACCTCCCACGAAGAACGTCAGAAAGACCATTGGAAGTTTAAAAGCAGAACAATACAAGGAGTCTAATAGTAATCAGAAATCATAATAAATTAATTGTCCCAGAGGGTTGCACTCTCAATTGTAAGCTAGAAAAACGTGATTCACATTCATTCCTGCAGCCCTAATATATAAACTCAATGTACCTTTTTGGTACTGGGAACGATACAAACACTTCATCTAGAGTCAAATAATTATCCTAAAATTAGAGAGACTGTGCCTTAAACCCCAAATATGACAGCGAAACGAGTAAAACTGAAAAATGTACTTATTTATTCTGCACAAAACTACAAAAAGGTGCACCATTATAGGATTTATACCGTCTTTGCGAAGAAAACAATAGCACCAGCACCGCCACTCGAGCCCATGATTAGCCGTAACACATTTATTAGCAATTACCAAATTAAAAAAAAACAACATTCCACATTGCCACTCAGTCATTATGTCCACAAATCGTGTTTCACCCACGCTGTGTGAGCCACGCAGAGCCTTTTTGTTTTGTTCCACAACGCGTGGAAAGCAAGGAAGGACGTGGCGAAAACAAACTAAATACGCGCTAATGTTCACTTTCTTGAAAAAGTGTGCAACTAGTGTGCCAAGACGTCAACGTGTTTTGCGGCGTTGTCAATAAAATACGTTATTATTGTGGCTGAATCGAGACAACTTTTTTTCGCGCTTCTGGCAACACCCCGCAGGACGCGCTACTGTTGCATTCTCCGTTGAAAGCAATTATCAACTGCAAAAAAAGGCTTAAAGCCAGCTATATAAGAACTTCACAGCGTGCAACATGCATGTTTTTTTTTGGTCTTGTGCGTGAAAGCTGCACAGCATTCCAGTCAATTAACTAATAATGATTAAACACCCCGACGCCGCCTGGCAGTCCATTAAAAGCGTAATAAAAAGAAAGAAAAGGCCGTATAAAAGGTCTTACCCGATGTAAGTGGTGGACTGCAAGAGCCACAGCAGCAGCAGCAGCAGCAGTAGGAGGAGGAGGACTAATGGAAACAAGAGATGGAGACCCTTCCCATTTAACAGGCAAGGACACTGAGTGGAAATTTCCATGTGCCATGTGATGACGGCGGCTACTGAAGCTTCATGTTACACTACTGGGGGGGGGGGGTCCCTGTCCTTCCACCCCCACATACCCCCCTCTGCAGGTAGAAGAAATAAGCAAAGCCTCTTGTTGTCTTAAGTGTCTTCAAGTGATCTTAATTGCTCCATTTTCTTTTATAGGTTTAAAAAGTCCAAACAGCATTTTTCTTAATGAGAGTGTCATTTTTTTTCCTCCCCCCCTGACTGATGTCTGTTTGCATTCCTTCTGGCCATGTTGGAGAAAAAAGGGACATTTTTGCAATTACACGTCAACGGGAAAGTTAAAGTAGGATCACTGGAAGAGTTGTGCACACGGAAATCTTGTGGCTTCTTTTGGGAAACAATCACAGTTTGGTAGCAATTACTATTCAAGATCCAAGAGGTGTATAGTGGATCCACGCCTATTCGCCATTCAGCGTTCGTGGCCCTGCATATTCGCTGATTTCTTAGCAAAGAAGATTATTTTTTGCACTTTTGTGCTTTTTCTTTTTGGAAATAGGCTGTTTATCGCAGAAAAGCCATCCCATTTATAAATACATGTAATGTATGTAATGCTTTCCACAGTTCCAAACAGGGTCCTTGAGGGAAAAATATTCTGTGACGCTTAATGACATAAACATGTAAAAATTGTGAGCCTTTTTTTAACAGTGGTTCATGTAAAACGGCTTAAACATACACTACTTGTCAAAAGTTTGAGAACACCCCAATTTTTCCAGTTATTTATCTCGATTCAAGCTGTTCAAGTCCAATGAATAGCTACTAATAGTTACCGTACTGAAAAAAAGTATATATTTCAGAATTATACAGCAAGGCCTTTTTCAGAGCCAGTTTAAAGCTGTTCTGCAGAGTACTTACTATCTCCTCCGTGTGCATAAAAGGAGTGTTTGGAACACGCTGTGTGGCGCTATACCCTCGTGAGCATACTTGTAGAAAATAGAAAGAGAGAAAATAATGTGCTGCTACAAAAATGGCAGGAAAAAGGCATGGAAGAGAGACGAACCATCTTAACACTTAAAAATGTAGGTGTTTCCTAACGTGAAATTGGGGTGTTCTAAAACTTTTGACCTTTAGTGTATTCCGTAATTTCCGGTGTATAAGCGGCTACTTTTTTCTCATGCTTTGAACCCTGTGCCTTGTACAGTGATGCGTGACGTGGCTAAAAGTATCACAGTTCCCATGATGCTTAGAGTACAGCTTCAGGAAGTAGTGAAGTGGACCAGTGAAGTGGAAGCTAATATTTTTCACGTCTTTCACGCTATTGTGTTTTGATTTAAAGTGCTCTTAAAGTGCTCATGACACCAAAACACATGTTAATCTTGATATTTCCGCCATGAAAAGTAACATTGACAGGCATGTTTCCTGTGATATATGACCATATATCCATATATAGATATGGTTATGGTTTAATTTTATTTGAACATGCATGCAATTTAGATTGGAATACATCACATAATTCAATTCACAGTTCCATATGTCCAAAATGAGTAGGAAGAAGCAAATCTTATTTAATCATATCCCACCACCCGTTCCACATCTTGTGCGGTACATTTTATTCACTTCCTGTATTCCGTGTGTGATTGTTAATACATAGAATAATGATAAGGTAATGTAACAATATGGTGATGTAATTATTAAGATTGTTTTCACAATCAATAATCAGTATAATAAGAAATAATTAATAATAAATAGAGACAAGCATAACAAAACAAGCTCAAGACTCTTCTGCCTTGTATTTAGCAAACATTAACTGCTTGTATTGTTTTATGAATTCGCTCATCTTGGTGCGTTGTTTGAGTTCCTTGCTCAATTCGTTCCATAATTTAAGTCCACATACTGAAATGCTGTGGGTTTCTAGCGTTGTTCTAGCATATAAGTGTTTCAAGTTTAGTTTTTCCCTAATATTGAAAAAGTTACCATTTAAAAAATCTTTTGGTCAGTTCTTCCAGGTCTGTAAGAGGAGGAGCAAGTGACGTCTAAACCACCCGGAAGTTCTGCTTCACTACGATACAGTCGCTGTTATTATGTTCCAGTTCTCTGTGAATTTCTGTTGTTTGTTATATAGTTCTTATTTTATTTATTTTTTTCTTGAAGGCTTTTGCTGGAACACCCGAGGAGACGGCGTAAGCTTGCTCACATTTCTAAAAGACACCATTCGCCTCGTCGGATTGGTGGTTCCATACTGTACTGCCCCGGAGATGGAAATAAAAAGTCAAAAACCCACAAGATGTTCGACCGTCGAAAAGCGGGCCGTGGCGGCAGTAAGTCAATTCACATTTCTCTTGGTAATATGCTCCATAGCAGCCAGCCTAGTGCCGGCGGCAAATGCAGTGCAGTTTGGATCCCAAACTGACGCACTTGCTAGGCGGCTAATGTGCTGCTAATCTGCTGTAGCCATCGCTGCCAATAAAACATATATTCCTCACAACACAATATTAGCGTCAAGATGAAAGTGACACAAAGAGCGACAACGAAAGAGAGAGACCGACAAAGTGTGTGACGAAGGAATTATGAGGCTGTTTGATTGTGATGCTGAACAAGACGACTTTAGTGGTTTTAGTTCGCAGGAGGAGGATGAGGACGACGATGGATGACTTTTCTGGTAGGCTACTGGTTAACTACCCATATTACATGCATGGTTTAGAAAAAAGCATTTATTTAATCAACAGTTTAAACAATATTGCTTTGTATTATCTTTCCGTGTACTAAATATCCCATGTTATGATGTGGACACCTGCGACTTATAGACTTATATATGTACAAATCCTTTTTTCTCTTTGAATTTAGTGGGTGCGGCTTACATATGGCGCGCTACAGTATATATTTTATGACCAAGAATCGGTGAATTTGCTAGTCCGTGAATGCCGAATCACACATGTGCGAATGATCAAAATGATTTGTTTTTGTAAAAATGTAATATAAGATACACAAATTGTGGAAATATATCCGAATGTAAATGTGAATCATTATTAAAATAGCCAAATAAACTTATAATGGAAAATCACTTGATCCACTACTACA
Source organism: Dunckerocampus dactyliophorus (assembly GCF_027744805.1). Lineage (NCBI taxonomy): Eukaryota > Metazoa > Chordata > Actinopteri > Syngnathiformes > Syngnathidae > Dunckerocampus > Dunckerocampus dactyliophorus. Next base: position 7,407,871 of record NC_072833.1, read on the forward strand.
ATTATTACTCGAAACAGTGATTTCATTTTCTCTTGTGCATCGTTTCCTGTGAGACGCTCATTACATTTTAACCTGCTATATAAAGATAACAAGGGAGCTCACGTTTGTCACTCTTCTGGTCATGTGATGGAAGATAATCTTGCTTATCACTTTTTTATCACAATCATTGCCTTTTTTATGTAAGACGTTTAATCTCAACGTCGTGCATTTGGCCGTAACATTGACTTAGACTAGGCACAAGGCATTGCAAATCCCCTTAACGCTAATGCTCATTGAGAGCTTATTAGATTCATTCAGAGTGGAAAAAAAACAAAAAACCCACGTTGGTTAACCAGCAGCGGCCATGTCGTCCACTCTGTGCAAACACAAATGAAGTTGAAGCTTGAACTCATACAAAACGCTGCCAAGCACTGTTTGCACAACGTAAACTTCATACCAGAACATACCTGTGAGGGCACATGACGGGATGACTCACCTTGAGTAAACCAGTCGCACAAAAGTTTGCATTATGTAACATGGGCACAGCAATGACTAAAGTGTACTTAGAATATTGAATGGATGAAAAATAGCTATTATGGTGTAGTCCCCTGCTTTTCTCCCGCACAATAACCCCATCTGTGTTTGCTGCTGTTTTTGCATGCACTTACAGCACAGGAGGGTTCATTCGAACAAGCAATGGGAGTGTTTTTCTTATGTCTAACATCTGTTTGACACACTTACATTTGAAAGGACTTTACATCTGTTTGAGGAAAAGTTCACAGACCTTGTGAAGGACCCATCACCTCCTGTAAATGACTGTTTGTCCAGATGGGTGGGGTCTTGATTGACTAAAATAGGCTCAAAATAAGTCAAATATGACATTTTACCATGATGCTTAAAAATACCACCACTCTCGCTTTGTACTGCTGTCATTCATACATCAATGGTGTCTTGGTTTACTGTTTTCTGCACATAAATGGTTGGAAACTGTTTTTTAGGCTTGTGTCATTCAAATACCACCATATATTATCACTATGTAATGTGTAGAGGTCACATTGAGATGCAATTGTCCGTTAAACTCGGATATGTTTAGTTCATTTAACACAGTTATCACCGTTTTATCAAAGGCTCCCATGTTGGATTAAGTTACCTTTAAATGAACTTGCGTACTAAATGACTATATTATCACAAAGTGAGTAAAAGAAAGTATTTGCACATGTTGATGCAGGTTTTTACGGCAGGTGGCAGTGTTATCAGTGTGCAGGAATGCTGTTGCCCTTTGACATTGTAAAAATGACCATAGGGTGCTTCTTATCTTGGAAAAACTGGAATTTACTATCACTATTGTTATTGCCATTAGGAATCAAACACAGTGATTTTTTTAAAGCCTTAAATGCGCTCATACATTGAGGCTTGGTTTTGATTTAAGGTCCCATGTACAATTTTTTAAAAGTGTCACAGGTGCCGCAATAGTGTATTGGAAGTGTGTTGCCCAAGATCTCATCTTGATGCAGGAATTTAGACCGTTTAAAAATGCTTTTAGGAAACTTTACTGGGAACATGCATTTGTGTGTCTGTAGTTTTAATGCTAATGAGCTGTGTTTGTCCAGGAGTTGCCTGGATGCCATACATCACATACAACAACGTAACATTAAAGAGTGGGACAGGAAGACACAAACGATAGCAACACTAGAATAGCTATGTGAGCTACAGCGCTAACATGACATTCACATTTTAACAGCAACATCATGCTAGGTTAGCCTAGTCACTGAAGAAAAAACATGACTTATGGGTAGTTGGCAGAGATCGAGACTTTATTTTAAGATGTGTAGTGAAGGCTTTTTTTTTGTCAGGCCCGCTAAAGGTCTTAACCCTTTAAACTCCAAAGACTGCACCATGTGGGCATACAAATCAACTACAACACCCATGCAAAAATGACACCCATATATTTCCACCGCAAAGCATGCTGGGTAGCTTGTGGTACTGTCTTTCCCAGCATGTTGCCATGTTTGTCGCATTTTTACTTGATTGAGGAGGTCATGAGGGAAGTAAACAAGGACAGATGTTCACATACTCCACATATCCAATGTTTTATCATTCATAGTTCATATTGTGGTTGCCTCTGGACTACCCAGCATGCCTTGCGGGCACTTGTAACTAACAGGCAAACTTACACATTACGTTTAGTGTTAGTTGCTGTTTATTACCCATGTTGTACTAGTAGTTGATCTATGTCATGTGTTAACCTGCTGTTGATGTGTTGTGTTGTTTTGTTGCACCGTGAGTAAGTATGTTGTTCTGTTTGATGACCACCTATATTTAGACGGGCCCTTGCCAAATTTTTTAACTCTAAAAGTTTGCCCACCCCTTTGTCGACAACGCACATAATAACTGAGATTCTTACAGTTAACTCCACCAAGGAGGTTTTTTATGCTTGGCAGGATTACGCTAACACAACATAATGGATATACAGTACACCAAAAGATAGTGGAAGGGCGGATGGATCTTCCATTATTGCATTTGTGCGCATTGCGTTATTACAATCAGCAGCAGTGCTTTGATGGACAGTCTGATGACAGCTGAGATAGGATGGATGAGGCTTACATCATGCATCATGTTACTGATGGCTACGAGAGCCCATGCTAGTTTACTGTATAATAATAATAATAATGGATTTGATTTCATATAGCGCTTTTCAAGGCACCCAAAGTGCTTCACTATGGAGTGAACCCATTATTCATTCACTCCTCAGTCATACACTGGTGGTGGTAAACTACATCTTTAGTCACAGCTGCCCTGGGGTAGTCTGACGGAAATGTGACCGCTAGTTTGCGCCGAAGGCCTCTCCAGCCACCACCAAACATTCATTCACATTCATACACCAGTGTCGGCAGCACTGGAGGCAAGGTGGGTGAAGTGTCTTGCCCAGGACGACCTGCTCTACCTCCTGAGCCACTGCTGCCCAAATAGAACATTAACTAACACTGACACTGACACTGAATGTTTTTTTTTTTTTAGTTTTATAGTTTTACTATACTGCAATTGTCTTCATGTGGCTTTCATGAGTAGATACATGTTTTCCCCCCTCCCACACATGCCCCACCCCTTTGTGTGTACCAGCTAGGGTTGGGCAATACTGCAAATTTTGTTAACAATCTGAAATCTATTAGATATAGTGCCAGTATTGCTGATACGTGTAGTGATACCGGTACTCTCTACTTATTGAATGATTTGGTCATTTTGCCTTTCATTTGTTGATCATGATGATTCTAATCAAAGTAAGACACAGGACAAAGATTTTAACCAAACAAACAAAACATCCCATATTTTGATCAACAAAATTTGTGAACAATTGATCAAAGTATTAACACAACAAGACAGTGTAACAATATCACCAAAATAAAACAAATGATTCCTTCTCCAAAATGAAGTGAATAGCACAAAATAAATAAACAAAAGCAAAAACTGCAATTGACTCTCATTCAAATCGTCTGTTCCCAAAGCCTTTGTAAACAATATTGCAATACAGCAATATCAACAATATGAACAACACAACAATAAAAAAATACACAGCTGTTTGTGAAAATTACCATAAGAGATGTGTAAAATATTGATCTTCTCATGCTAATATCAATCCGATACCAATACTACCCATGGTATTCATACTATCGATATTTGGATGGATTGTCCCCTTGTGTTAGCCAATCAGTGCTTTTGCTCTTTCGTCTTGTTGGTTCATTGAAAGTCTTTTTGGGTTTGTACAGCAACAGTTGATAGACAGTTTACACCCTACTGTGTCCCCTGAACATTTTTGTCTTTATTAGCAGTCCTTCTGAGCCAGGACAAGCAGTGATAACCTCCCCAAACCTTCCAGTGTGCCCCCATGCCACAATGCCGTGAGGCCTCAACATAATTTCCCAATTCTTCCGCTTCTCCGCTTCAGCTATTAATTTGTGAGTCTCCTTGCATAAGCTATTACGCAATGTGTTTTCCTGCACACTAATGGGTCTGGGGCTCGGTCTTGTCGGCGGGCCCCCCGCTTCCACTCTCCAGCCACATCAAACCCAAACAGGCCAACGGTCAGCTGGTTTAAGAGGGACCACCGCCGCCGCGGTGCGCACGTGTGCCGAAAGTTTTGGAGAAAACACGGACATGTGCAGATGGGAGAAAGCTGTTTGTCAGTTAATGCACAGCTTGAGTCCCCCTGATGGGGAATGTTGTCAGCCTTGGGATTGTTTGCTTTATTCTTCGGGAAACACAGCAGAAGAAAGCGGGATTCACGTGCCATCTGGTGTCTCAAACTGTTGCAAAAACTCATCGTAACCCCCACTCGGTGGCACTTTTTGTTGCTTCTTTCATTGATTTAAGTCAAAGAAATAAATACTAATACACACCAGATAGATGATAGATACTTCATTAATAATCTCCAAGAGAAATTCACGTTTCGAGGAGCTCTCCAAAAATCATAATAAAGTCATAATAAACAATCAAGGCAAGACAGGCAAGATAAGAAAAGAGAAATAGAGAGAATAAGAATACATAAATAAATAATACGCAACAGTTCACTTTCAATTTATAGTGCACTAATACATAATAAAAAATTCAAATAATACATAATAACAGTGATAATAATTATTAATAATAAGGCGTTGAAAAGCCGCATGGCGTGGGGGAGGAATGATCTGCGCAGTCTTTCGGTTGAGCAGGGCAGTGATAGTAATCTGCCACTGAAACTGCTCTTCTGTTGGGAGATGATGCTGCGCATGCTGTGTGTCATAAAGATCACATACTGTGCTCATATATTACAAATATGTTAATGTTTGCACACATTACAGTAAACCTCATATTTTACCATTGTACATTTGTCAAGATGGAGCCTGCGTGCCACCAGTGGTGCTAGTACCACAGTTTGAGAATTGACGGTGTCACGCTTAAATTTGTATTTTCATTTCTTGTCTTTTGACAATTTAATATCACAGAACTTTTTCCACCAAGCGCCGCCTTCAGAAACATTTAAGGAGGCAGGGAATACTTTCATATTCTTCACATTTGTGTTTATAAAAATCCTATTTAGGTCAAGCTGTGCTAAGCAGTTAGATATTGTTGACTGCAGACAAAATATAGGCCAATACATTTGTTTCAATTGTTTTTCCGTCAACAATTCAATGAGTTAATACATTTCCTGATTATCCAAATACTATATCCAGTGTTCCCTCGCTCTATCGCGGTTCACCTTTCACAGATTCGCTGTTTCCCATTTTTTTAGGCTTCTTTTTTTAATTATTATTACAGCGCTGTTACAGGTCGAGCCTGGCCCTTCAAGAAGAATTGCATTGTAGGAAGTTGGGTGTCTCTCTATTCCCTTTCTCGTCTGACTGCACTTCCTATTGTTTTCTGCGTCCTGATTGGCTGTAAGACCATTGTCAATCAATCTCCTTCGTGCTGCCCTGTCTCCTGTGTCATTGCTAGCTTGCTAGCTTGTAAATGAATCTGCGGTGCGAAGGAGGAGGACTGCAGCAATATGTTTTAACAAGGATCCAAAAACGCTACAGTACAGTGGAACAAAAAGGCACGGCCACGGGAGTGAAATACATGTGAGTGACTTCATAATTTCTTCTTGATCATAAAGGTTGATCACTAAAATTACATTTTTGAGAGCTTAAACAAGAGAGAAATGTGATCAAATGTTCATGCCTGTCTGAGAAAAGTGTATAAAGTGTATGGTGAGGGGTTTTACGGCCTTAAAACATATAATCATTATGATAATATATAATATTATATTTATAATAATATATTATAATAATATAAAAAATTAAATTGGCGACTTCGCGGATTTCACTTACTGCGGGCTATTTTGGGAACGTATCCCCCACGGTAAAAAGAGGGAACACTGGAGGGAACACTGGATATATTATATAGTCAATACTCCTTTTTTCCCATTGATTACATTTTCAAGTCCAATATAATTTATTTATTTATTTATTTTAAGTTTTCTAATCTACAACAAAAGTCAAATAAGGGGAACCATAATTGTATTTTTTTAATCTGACAATTTTTTAAATTTCATTTTAATTAATGTTAAGAATTATTCTTGACTGTCCAAATTGCAGCAAGTACTTTTTTTTTTTACATAGCAAAAATGTTCTTGTAATGTCTGAAATGTTTTTTTTTTCTGGGTGGTCCTAATTATTGCTTGTAATGTTCTGATGCAGGCTGATTTTAATGTTATTTCATATATACTGTATATATGATATGATATATATGTATACATGTATATATATATGTATATATATATACGTATATATATATATGTATACACGATATGTATTTATCGTCGGCCAGCAATGCGGCTCACAAATGGCCCCCGGGTCAGACTGAGAACACCCCTGCTGCCTAACAATGCATAATTCATTTCCTCCATTTCTTTTATGTGAGAAGTTGTTGCAATTCTGCATCAAAATAATAATAATCTCACACAGACTTGAAAACAGAGCCCAAACCTTGCAATATTAAGCAGCCCGTTTTCAAACACAAAAATAGCCCTCAGCTATGTTTGTCAGCATGTGACTGACCACCATCACGGTCATGTGCGCTACAGTAATAGTATTTGTTAGGTCTCCCACTCTTCACTTCATGCTGACTGTGACAGCTTTATTACAATGTTAAGCGATATTTCTAAATATTGTTGTCCTAATAAGGTCAATTATTTGTTTTCGTTTGCTGAAACACGATGGCCTCAGTCGGAGCTTTCAAGGCCACCCTGACAGTGGAAACGTGGAGCACAGCACAGCTGACACAACTTGTCAATCAAACATCAGTTGGTGCGGGGGACACACTGTGGGGTCCACCCAAAGTCAGTAGGTTAACCTGACAGGGCCTTAGTTGCTACGTCAAATGGTTCCTGAAAGAGAGCAGAAATTGCAACAAGCATGTCTGTACTGTTCACCACCCACAGAGGGCATAATTCCATGGTGTCTGCTACGATATGCTGTGATGTATTAACAAGTATTTTGCACATAATGGTCACAAAAGCCTCAAAAATAGCCCCAAGGAGGCCTATTTGCATAGTGATTTATGAGTGATTTGATGTATCAACAAGCATTCTTTGCTATTTTGTCTCAGTGACAGCATTTTTTAGTCTTTACACAAACTTTCTAAGGGCTTTTTGCAAAAAAAATAGCTGTACTGTTCCGCAGATCATCACCCCATCCCTTCCCATCTAGTCGTTACACATAATGTGAAACAGAGTGCACAAACAGGGATTTGTGTGACGGGCCGTCATGCGCCAGTTGTTCATACAAATTGTGTTGCAGCTGAGGAGAATGAGGAGATGCGTCCACGGGTGGGTGGATCGGTGTTGAGCCAAAGTGCTGTACTTTTCCACCACACGGCGGAACAATTCAAGAGGGCCTCTGGAAGGTTCTTAGCGCCCGTGTCTTATCAAGAGTTTTTTTCCTCTCTCTCTCTTCCTACTTGAGCTTTTGTCTGCTTAGCTAAAGAGGGGGTTGGGGGCACCAAGAAGCCCCCTGAGCAAGAATGCTATTGTTTCCTGTGCTTGCAGATGACACGCTTCTTAACAAGTGAGGTTGAACTCCCGCCTCTTGCAACTTGTTCGTCTCCACTTTCCTGTCAACACTAAATTTTTGGAAACAAAACGCTGACATTGCTTTCACATTAAACATCCCTAATGTCATTTTAAAACAAAAAGAACATCTGAGTTACGTACAAGGACATAACGACACTAGAATGTGAACCCTCCAACCTCTCTTGAACCGGTGGTCTCTGTTGAAAGGCAGAAAAAGGAACGCTGTTTGGGTGTGTGTGTGTTTGTGTGTGATAGGGGAGGTGGTGTTTTTTCATGACAGCAACAAGACCTCTGACAGTTGTCACTTTAGATGAATGTGTGCTTCTGGGAAAAAGAGAAAGGGAAGGGGGAATATGTATACAGTGTATTTTTACATACACAAGTGTAACAGAGTAGCAGTGCCATTTATCTCCACATGAGGGCGACATATCACCACATTTACACCACTGAACGGGGTTTCGCTCTACAGTGGTCACCAACCTTTTTGAGGCCAAGATCACTGGTCTAGGGCGTAAACCTAGCCAAGATGCGTGTCTTGTAAGGTTTTTGTATGTCATGCAAAATATACTTTATTTATTTAATTTGATTGTCGTTCTTGTAAATGTAAATGGTTAAATGGACTATTATGTATAATTACTAAATATTGTTATTTTGATAACCTAATGCAGTTATTTTCTTACTGACAAGCTGTAACCCAAATTGTTTTTCAACTCAAATATCTACCAATTATCTACCAACTACAGGTTTCCCGATATCTAGCAAACTTGATGAGATTTTTTGTTCAGAAAAAAACTCTTCTATAAATAAATTAATTACACGATAAATGAAAATGAAGTCAATAATTTTGCCGTCCTCCATATATTGCTTTGTGCATGTGTGTCGTGTGTTTTTGTGTTTCCTTTCCTGTTCCTCCAAACAGGCAGGAAGAGAGTTCACACTGCGCATTGGTTCAGCACCTACACGCTTCATAGAATAACAGAGAACCGAGTGAGACCTCCTGTCAGTCATACAGTGGCTTTGTCTCTGTGGGGGAGGCAGGGCCGCTAGCATACACACAGCAAAAGAGTGGAGCCTTGTGAACGAGCCAGTATGCCGAATTTATTCCAAAGTGGTAGCAACATAAAAGGCTACAAAATGAACTTGCCCACGTCAAACACGATCCAGTTTTCCCGTATGGGAAAAAATTACACATCGAATGCAGATGCTTTAATTCTGACAGTCAACACTCACTGAGATGTTTGGTCGACAAAGTAAACACAAACACAAAAGTAATTACAAAAGAAATACTACTCTTTAATACAGTTGAAAAGTCAGCATTTCAAGAAATGCTGCAAACATTTGACAGATAAATAAAAATACATGTCACAAATGCCAATTCCGCAACTTTACAAAATGAAAGATGACATATTGAAGGAAATATTGCATTATTGTGACATATTATTATTATTATATACTAACATAACAGTGGTTCATTTTGTCTTTAAAAAAATGTTGGGGTCGTTTACCATCAATTTGTGGGACATTAAACATTTCGAAACACGCCTGCATTGTTTTGCGACTCGGTTAAACGAAAATATTTGTTTGTCCAGTCATATCTTTTTCATTGTACTTTTCCTAAAATTAATGTTAAAATCTTGTGTGTCTTGTTCTCGTGGCACTCAATCTCGTGCATCGTCTCGTCCCTTGAGTTGGGTGTCTCGTGACACCCCTGTTATCAATCAATGTACTTCATATTTGATGTATTTAGTGACACTGTGCCTAATCACTCGTAGGTTCCTTCACCTTTTCACTCTGACATGCTGTTTTTATTATTATTATGTATTATTTTTACAGAACACGAGGTCCCAAGGAAGTAATGTTTACATAGAGCTCCCATCACATAGACATGAATCTGCTGCTTGTGACACGATATACTGTACACAGCAGCTGTAGCACAGTAGTACCTAACATATGCTGTCAGGCGAATGAGCGAATGACACATACATTCAGGTAATGTGTGCTGAGACTTCTGAACATGTGACATGTTAGGTGTGTTCAACTCACTCGTCTTAAGTTACGCCGAAGTGACAGAAGTGACGAATCCCTTTATGCTAAAACGGGGTCACATGTTTCACGTGTTGGTGGCGTTTTCACGGACAATCACATGTATGTTGCAGTTACCATATATTATTATACTAATATTATCTTTAAAAAGAAATGGGTCCAGCGTTGTAGTAAAATGGCTTTAACGACTTTAATGGCACACGCAAACAAGGTGCAACATGCATTATTCACAGCCACGCTATAGTATAACTCGCTAACAAAGAGCAAGTTGCAGAAAGCTTTTGAATGGGGACGGATTGTGCCGAGGTCAGCAACTGTAGCGCCAAGCAGCGGCGTTTGATGTGTATAACACACATACACTCAAACACACAACAAAGATGCCTTGTAGCCACAGCAGCTATGCGGACTAAAGCGAGTAATTACTGGAAACACATGGCATGTTACATCATGCTTGTTTGTGTTGTATATGTATTTATAATTAAGTCATTTATTATAAGCCACGGCACTGCATGCAGCATTTAAATGACATTATAAGTAACTGTACATAACAAGACTTGAACAAGACTGCAGGGAGTAGAATATTACAGTACCATAGAATGCTTCCTTTGGACAAACTGCAAATTTTTCTGTCATCATAAGGCTTTTGGAAAGTGGAGGAGAGGTCCTGCAGATCCAAAGCTACTTAGAATAGAATTTGCAGGTCAAATTGTGGCTAGAAAGATGGTGGAGCTGCTCTTAAATATAGCATATTACTCTCTGCACCTGTCATTCTGTGTTGCGGCATGATTACGTTGCCTTGCCTTTGCCTGTGTGTGTGTGTGTGTACGTGTGTGATATAACACTGGCAAGAGAGTATACTTGCAGTTTGACTGAAGTGGTCACACACGGGAAACAGGTTATAAAAGGATTTTTGTTTATTTTTTATTTTTTCAAAAGGATGACCTTGGTTTTTAGACTCCACGTTCAAAAGTGAGGTTTTTAATTACAGTACATATCGGTAACTCGCATGCACTCCCATGATTATACACCATCCTTTGGCAGCCTCCGCTGTATGAAGAGCTATCATTAAGAGCCACACACTGGCAGCTGACATGATAAAGAAAGTGTCTGCTTCTTTTTAGACCTTTTCCCAGGTAGCATTGACCTCTGAGCATACTGATTTTGTCACATGACTGTAAATTATGGCGCTCCTTTTGGCTTGTCCTCGAAATGCTTTGGAAGACACACAGGTATCCTCAAATTTATATCATCATTAAACAAATGGTCAATGACTTATGGGCAATTTGTTGCCAAGTCCCGGAGGTGCCCCTGCAAAGACGTTTTGCTTGATGGCGGCCATGTTTTTCAACCAATCTTGCGCATATTTTACAAACATGTGCTTGGAGCCAGCCAGTTGCTATGGATCAGGCGCAAGGACCCTTGCTGGGCTCAAAGCAGAGGGGGGGCACACCTGGAACGCCAGGTGTTGCCGATGAGCTCTCTGGAGGTGTCACAGGCTTATCAGCGGGCCTATCATCGAAACACCAACGAAGGAGGGTGCCCATCTGACAACTCTAATGAAGTTTGAAACCCTTTCCCCCACCTGCTCTTACCCAAGAATAGGGTGTGGGCGGAAGGAGGCGGGGAGCTGAACGACGACCCGGTCCAGCAGAGCAGTGTTTGGTCCCAGGTCAGGATCTCACTGCGTTGCAACACACACACAACAATGGACAGGCGAGAACAGAGAGGAAATAACACGGAGCAACTGAGAGGTCTGACGTTTTTGTGTTGCGAATGTTTCACTCACTTTTGAACACATATTGTTCTGAGAAGCCTAACTGTACTTAAGAGACCCCACCAACTAACCGGAATTACGTTCCTCCTCACCGAAATCCGACTAGAAGGCCACTCACAGAACAAAGTGGGGGGTAAGTCACCGTTGATACACTGCGGCTGAGGATGTCATACAACTTCATGTCTCTTTACCTTTTCCCCCACCTCTTGGAGCAAGTCGGGGGCATTCTCAAGTAATTTCTATATCCCCTTGGCTCTTCCTTGTGAATTTCTGTCAATAAGTGATCATGTGTGATGTCTTCTAGTCAGCAATTCCCTCTTCTGCATTGTCCATGCCTCCTTTTTTCTCATTTATGCCTCCTTTCTGCTCTTTCTGCATTCTCTTTCTGCAGCTGCGAGATAGCTGCAGAAGAGCCAGAAGATAGCCAGCCATCACACATCTATCCTTCCCTGCAAGGTCTCAGAAGCCTAACCATATAACCAGTGTCTATTTTATACCTGAGATGGCAAAACACATGCAATCATCCTCATATAAGCAGAAGGTAAGAAAGAACAGGTTATATGATAAAAGTCACGGAGGCATTAGGTTTAAAGAGATGTCCAGTATTTATGGGGTGTTCTGTAGCTGCCTCCAGCATTTCAAATCGTTCATTTGCGCTGCCAGCATCCTATAATAAAGAGGAAGTAATGAGAATAAGTGATGTCCATCCACTCAGCAAGCTGTGAGTGGGGTTCTGGTGAGAAAGATGGACACTCTGGCATTATCCCAAGTGGCCTTCCCCTTTGATGGTTGGCACCATGGAAACATACACCGATTTGTATGTCACGTTGTTCCGGGTGGAAAGCTCATAATTACCAGTGCATTGTGATTAGACCCAAGTCAGTATTATAAGACAGCAGGCTTCATTCTCACGTCGCTTTCAGCTAATGAAATCGACCCGTCTTTCTTCAAGGAGAATTTTAATTGATTTTCTTTTTCTCTTTTATGTTTGCTGTCAGCTAACAGGGCTTTCAGATCGTGATTGATTGTATGAATGCAAATGCTGCTTATGAAAGATCCAATCTGCAAACAAACAAGGATGAGCAGCTCCCAAATCAACATAAGGGGCACTTTATGAGTCCGTTTTCTCAACTAAATGGATTTATTCCAATGACTAACTTTTGAAATAGTCTGTTTGTCAAGGCAATCCCCTTGCCTTTCTACCCTGGTGCTATAGATTTTTTTCTAACATTGTGTAACCTACAGTATAACTAATGAGGCTGCGGCAGCTCTGCATGGGGGAAATGAAAAAGGCATCTTCAAGGACATTGGTGTTTAATTGCAGTGATGGTATCTTTAATGAAGCAAATCCTCCCTGAAAAGACCCCATTAAGTGCATAATGCAATGACATGCTATAAAGCAAGACTTGGGAATTGCATGGCGGTGCTCCTAATCGATCAGGTCATCTCTGCAGGGTTACATCACTTTGACTTGTAATAACCATTACCTATCACAGGGTTGAGGGGTTTGATCTGTGTATACAGTATATTGAAATGAATTACTATTAAGGGGAGCAGCGTCTCATACTGCAAATAAATGATCTACCACTTTGTGACGAGTATAAATGGAAGATTTTTTAAATAAACAAATTAGAAAAGAAAGGATGGACACAACCTAAGGACAGGGTGAGTACAATAGTGAGGTTGGAGTGTGAATAATGCTAATAGCTGACATTTTAGGGCAGGGGTCACCAACCCGTCAATCGTGAGCCACTCGTGAGGGAGGGAGTGGCAGAGGGCTGCAGCGATGTGCTTGCACACCCAACAGTAATTATTGCACGTTAATAGGGCTCAAAGTCTGCCTTTGCTACCTCACAGTTAAGGCACAAATATAACTCCATAGACGTGCACCTTGCCCGTGGCTCATTTGTCATTGCATCACTGCTGAAACAAACAAAAATTAAAAAAAAAAACAAAACAGCAAAAGGCACAAAAAAGGGAGGTGCATGGGGTGGGGAGTAGATCTTGTGCAGGTTCACGGCCGAGACCAGGGATCTTGGTCTCAAAAAGGTTGGTGGCCACTGTTCTAGGGGATAGAATGCAGAAATAACATTTTCTCGTCTGTCATAGTTATTCCCGCCTAATACAATTTCTGTGTGTTTATTGTTGAAATGACGTTTATAGGGGTCATTATCGAACCACTGCTGCGATGTACAGTATTGCATTAAAGGTCCCATAGTATACTATTTTTCAACAATTTTAGATATCACGCCAAGTTCAGCACGGTACGAATTACCTAGCGCAGGGGTGCCCAAAGTGCATCCCTGGGGCCATTTTCGGCCCGCAGATATTTTTTTAATTCTCCATCGGCATCCAATAGATCCATAATCTGTTCCAATACAAACTAAAACAATAAGTACAGATTTAGATGAGAGTTGCTTTAATATGTGCATTATGAGGCGTCACAAGATCTCGTGCCACAAGATCTTGCAAGATTAACGCGAACATGACAAGATTTCTCGTTCAGAAAAAACCTGCCTTGTGGGCACAATGCCTGGGACGGTAATAAATGAATGAATGAATCACACAGTAAGTTCAAAATGAGCTTGATAATTTTGCCGGCCTCAATTTACAGTATTGCCATGTGCATGCGTATCTGTTTGGCATGAACGGAGTGAGCCCTTTTGTCAGTCATGCAGTCTATTGTCTCGGTGGATGGATTGCAATATATCGTCATATATATTTTATATTTTATCATTGTGCTTTTCTTAAAAGTCATGTTAAAATATCATCTTGTGACACCCCTAGTACATTACATTTGTAAAAGTCATGTGGAATAACTACGTTAATTTTTTCTGTGTAGATTCCCAGTCAACTGGCCTCTTCTTGTTTGTTGAAGATGTATCACCTCGCTAGAGGACAGAAACAGGAGGCGGTTCCTTACATGGCTGGTTTGTCAGAGAAACTGAGAAAGATTTTTCTTCTAAACATAACATACCGATGCAACACCCTCAGACAAAAGCTGGTTCAACCCAAGGACAACATCCTGAGAAGCAAACTCAGCAATGTTGCTTATGCAGTGCAGTGTAGTGAGGAAGGCAATGATCTCTACATTGGAGAGACTAAGAAAACCCATGGCGCAACATCGGAAAGCAGTTTCTTTGGGTTCACAGTCGTCAGTTTATTTGGAACTCAAGAATAAGGGACATTTCTTTGAGGATGATATCCGATTCTGGATAGGAGGGCCGCTGGAAAGAGGGGTGAAAGAAACCATTTACATGAAACTAGAAAGGAAGTTTGTGCCATCACCTATCGTCTGCTCACAATGATGCCCTGACAGCTACTGTATTCCCCAAAGATTGTCTCATTCCACGGGAAGAGTGGCCACTAACGAGCTGTTTTGCTGCTAGGCAGGTGAACGACCTTTTGTTAACAACAACCTTATTGTGACCACTGACAAAAACATAAATAGGTAGACTCCACAATAAAAAATTTAAAACTGCCTTTAGAAATTTAGAAAAAAACTCTTGGATTATTGGTGAAACGTCTTCAACTAACAAGAAGATCGTTGCCTCGATTCAACCTTTGCGGAATAATGTGCGTCATGTAAATTTCCTTTTAATTGCATCAAATCATTCCAGTACGTACAGTATCATCACAAATGTCTATGTGCAGGTTGTGCAGCATACACACACACACACACACACACACACACACACACACAAAGAAATATGGTAATAACATCTTGAAAATGCAGCACGTCCAGCCCTGACTGCGACCCTACATCCCTTCTCACATATTGGATCAGACCATTTTAAGGGCACAGACAAGCCCCGGAGCAAAAATAGAGGAAATGACTTCGGAAGAGATGACGGGTCCTATCACTTTTGTGTTATGGAATGCAGGTCAGCACAATCTACCATACGTAATATCTGTGCCTGGCACATTTCTTCCATTTCAGCATCAAGATTCTTGTGACGTAGGATGAAAAGAGAGCTGTGTAAACCTCATTCCCTGCACAATGTAAGAAACCAGCGGGTCATTTAGGCTCATTATTTAGCCACATTTAATGGAATGTAATAAAAAAGATTTTTTTTTAACTCATTTTCAATAAGAAAATAATTTGTTGTACCAATTGCTGGTCATCTCAATTTAAAGTAACTGTTTTTAAAATTGTAGTTAATAAATTAAAAAAGCCCAAATGCCCTGAGCTTTTAGACACTGAGAAGGGCGCTGGAGTATACAGTAACGTAATAGTATGCCACAAAAACCAAGATGCTAAATAAAAATTAAAGACTTAGTGGACTGGATCTGTTTTGCATTAGACAATGGACCTTTGTTTATAATGCATGTTTAATGAGCAATTTATACAAAACATTAATAAGAGCAGCACATTCTCTCAGGCTTATGTGTTGTTGTTGTTGTTGTTGTTGCACCAAGGGCACAAATTATTGTTGCAACACGTTCAATATTCTGGGAGGCAAAGAACAGAAGAAGCTAATGAATCCAGGCCATTAAAGAAAAACTGATTAGTGTCCCAAAGGCAGACACATTGTGCTGTGACATCAAAATGCAAAGCTGATTCATAAACATGACGCATACGGCAACACTACTAATTTCGTTTATTTTGAACATGCAAAACAATTTACATAGCAATACATCACGTTTACACTTGCACGAAAAAAAAGAGTAGGAAGAAGCAATGCTTATTTAATCCTACCCCTTCTCCGTTGACTGATAGTTGTTCCCTTCCTGTGTTTCACATGTACCACTTAACCAGTTTGTTCTAAGGTGAATGAAAAGGATGAAATAGAGTGTTCGGTGATTCAAAATAACTGGATAGCTGAAAAGTAATTAGATGCCTTTCATGCTTTTTTATGGCAGAGGGCATGGGTTCGATTTGTGGCCAGGGTTGTGTTAGGAAGGGCAGCCGGCGTAAAAACTAAACCGGTCATACGATTGACTCGCTGTGGAGATCTCTGACAAAGGAAAGCTGAAAGTGAAAAAAAGAAAAAGCAAAGTTAAAAAAAAACAAACAGGAAATATATACAATGATTGAATAAGGGGGTAAAAGTAGACTGAACCTTTTGAGGGTCAGAGGATGATACAAAAAATCAAATGTATAAATTAAAATGGAATGATGAACAAACATACATTATTTAGAGAAAACAAGTAGGTGAAATTGGATAAGGCTGCGGCACAGCGGTTGGGAATCACTGCTCTAAATGGAATTTGTGGCACCCCCTATGCGTTGTGATATCATCAAAGTTTTATAATCATTAGACACACGACTTATGGGCAGTTAGATGCGATTCGACTAAACTCCCTAAAGTTAGGTTGTGTAAGGTTTAATAACTGCTACCATGTGGTGGATTTGTCTGAAATATAATAGCCTCGGTTAGCGTCCGCCCTGGTTAGCATGTTTTTTGGTTAATGTTGAAATTTTAAACCACAATTTTGCCTCTGTTTGTGCGCATTCTCCCGTTAACGTACAATATGCGTGTTGTTAATAAACTGCGTGATACACTTTAAACACTTTTCTCAGACGGGCATTAACATTTCTCTCTTTTAAACACGCTCTCAAAGTTAAAATTTCTTCAATTTTAATGGTCACCCTACTAGGTTGGACGCAAGAAATTATTAAGTGACTCATGGGTATTCACTCCTCTGACCGTGCTTCGTCCTGCCGCTGTTCGACTGTAGCGTTTTCGTATCCTCGTTAAAACATATCCCTCGTGCTGTCGTTGTCCTCCTCGTCCTACTCCTTCAAAAGATGATTCATTTAGCCGGTTAGTTTCTTCTTCTTCTTCTTCTATTGTTTATTGGCGGTTAGCAAGCACCTCACACAGTTAGCTCGTTTGTTAGCAACGATTGACCACAGCAGAAAACGGCACGACAATGGTCTACAGTCAATCAGGACGCCAAACACAATGGGCGGATTCTCCCTTAGCCAATAAGGACTATTGTAGCTCTGTATTTAGCCGGCTATTGTCTTCTGTGGGTTCCTAATATGCTTGTAGAGGCACACAAACACATACTGAGAAGAGGTGGCGCTGCACACGTCTTCAACATGAGTATACAACACCCTCTACTGGTAGCAGTAGTAAATACAATAACAGACACAGACAACAGAGCACCGATAGATTGCCCTAATACACCACAAGGACGCAGAACACACAGAAAACCAAAACATGCAAAACTGCACTTAAAAAAATCTGCGAAACAACAAATCCACGAAAAGTGAACCGCGATGTAGCGATAGAACAATGTGCTTGCATAAAACAATTCTAAATGCATATAAATGACGAATGGAAGGGATAAATGGACTTCAGGTTACTTTCACCTTCACTGAAAACGTGACTGTTCAAAGACACGATGTGGCAGCAAGATCAACCACCACTACCTTCCTGTTTTCAGCATCACATCTTCACTGAAGGTAAAAGTCACCTTAAAGGTTCATTTATCCCTTTCATTCGTCATTCATATTTACCATAAATTCCGGTGTATAAGCCGCTAACTTTTTTTTTCTTAAATTTTGAACCCTGCAGCAGTGTGGCAATAACATCTCCTTTGGGTGTATATAAGGTGTATATACACGTCCCAATATGACTTAAAAAAAAAACAAAAAACTTTTTAAAGTTTTCCCATCAGGCATTGCATCTGAGCAACACATTCATTGGGGCGCTGCAGTGACATCAGCTTCCCTCTTTTTACTTTGGGCTCCGGGTGCTCTGGCTCCTGCTGGTGGACAGGGGCAGCATTGCAGTGCCATTTTCCATGCTTTCTACAGTATGCTCTCCTCCAATGAAATGGTTATCTCAAATGAAATGAATTATGGGAACACTTTAAAATGTTGTTTTTTTTTCGTCTAAAACTCGTTTTGATACATGTTTCTATATTTCTGAGGAGTAACGTTTGAGGGTTAGTTGCTGTGTGATGAGTTTCATGTTGTTTGTAAGATGAAACCGTGAGTCAGACTGTTATACTAAGAAATGACCTCCTGCAATTTCCAATGGGTTGACAGGCTTGTTGTGAGTTTATTCATAGCTCTCGATTGTCTCCTGTCAAATGAAGAGCTGACTGGTCCTCACAGAATGCCACAACATGCCACTTTATCATGTGGACACCATTGCAGGCTTATATAAGAACATAACTGTTTTTTCCTGTAAATTTAGTGGGTGCGGCTTATACACCGGTGTAGTCTATACATTTACTACATGTATAACTGTAAAACTATAAAAATGTTTTGTGTTAAATTTTTGGCTTTCTGGAAGGGATTCATTGGATTTACAGTATTTCTTATGGGGAAATTTGATTCTGTTATTTTGTTTAGAGTCTGACCTTCCGGAACAAATGAATGACGCTAAAGGTTCCATTGGTCAGTCATGTACTGTATGTACTATGACTGTATATGTCTAGGAGGGTTCAAGAACCAACAAAATCGAGTATTGAACGTGTCCATTTGTGACATTTGGCCCCCTGCTTTTAAGTAACCTACTTTTTGCTGTGACTTTCTATCCCCACTGGCTCTCTGACTCCATTTGATTACATAAACTCAGCATGGACTTGTTTGGTCTCAATCCAGTACAAAAAAAAGACATGAGTTCTTATCCTTCATCTCCTTTCATAACTAATGAATATATCAGACTCAAAAGTCTCTTCTTGGCATCATCATCGACTTTGTAATAATCACATGTTTTTATGTGATTATTATTATTATTTTGTATTTATTACATTTCAAATACGAAGCCGTGAGAGGGCCTCACAGCCTTGAAGTGTGATTTCACCAGCAATGTGTTTATCCTATAGTCCTGCTTGCAGCTTAGTGCAAAGTTTGCTCCTCCTTTTTGGTGCCTTCAGTCAGTCAGTGTTTCCAAGGGAGCGACAGGAAAAGACATATCGCCGTCACAGAGAGTGTCGTTCGTTGTTCGGTTGTGCAGGTGTCATTGCAGCTGACAGCCACATCCGAATGAAATCATGCCAATTTGATTGTTTTTTTTCTTGTTTTTAGTTGGATGGCACCGTATTTTGAATGTTGAAATTCAATGAATTCATATTACTGTATTGTATTTTGTTTCATTGAATTTATTTGATTTTGTATTTTATATTGCTTTTTTATTTAGCAAAATCTAATATTTTTCCAACACTTTCCATACCCCAAATTTCTTTATGATTATGCATAAAATATGAACAAACACTGCAGTAGTTATTAAATATTGTGTCTTATACAACAGCGATAGAACCCATGGCAGTTTTGTACGATTTTATATAAAAAGCCTCCAACCTGTTTATGTTTACTGCATAGTACTGAGTCTCCTCTTGCTTTAAGCAATGCTAAAAGTGTTGATTTGTCATATATTTCCTATGTACCTCTCCTGAGGACTGAAGCAGGTAGGGTGATGCACATGTGCAAACTGTCTTAATGTTTCAAATTCCACTGGAGGGGGTGGGTTGCGTGTGCATGCTCCAAATACCAGAACACACAAGCCTGTGTTGTGAACAGTGGTGTCCATCACACTGCATTAATTTTTGATGCAACTTTGACAAGCTTTCATTCATTAGTCTTGCACGTGAGCCAGTCCAGGGCCTCCAGCTCCAATAGAATGGAAACTCACACCAGAAGGATTGCAGAAATTGTACTTTTCCTAACAAGCAGTGGGTCGACCGGGGGCATGCTCAGCAGCAGCATTGTTAAAAAAAAATGCAGGCATGTAAATGACCTCTTTTTGGATTACACAGCTCTGGAGGGAACAGTCAGAACAAGGTGAATGGAGCTTGGAAACCGCGTTAATTAAACAGCGAGAACCATTTGCCAAATGGTGCCATTATATTGAACGGGCTCCCATTAATGTTGCTATTTTAGCAATATGAGCCACGCTTTCATTAAACTTTTGCAACGTTTCACTTATGGATAGTCAGGAAGTTACATTTATACTTGGCACTGAGAAGATGAAATGTCCTGATGGAGGATATTGATCAAGGCAGTCGTCGTTAAAGCTAAGTGCGTCTAACCACAGTAAGATTTGGTTATGTAATATCATATTTTTGGTTTTAGCGCCCGTCATAACTCCTAATCATGTGATATAATGTATTAGGAAAAGCGTTGTCAGTCTGCTGGTAAAAAGGCCCACAGCTTTTAATACTTCTTTTAACTCCATTCAATGTCATACAAAATGTGAAATGCTGAAATTATTGACGCTAACATATTCTTCTGCATGTCCTTTTCCAAATCCCCTTTTCCTGGACACAATTATGAGCTCATGTAGTCTCAAAGAACCATATTTGCATGATTTGCGATTGCTATGATATGCTTTGATATGCTAACCAACATTATAATTAGGGTTGGGCATCGAGCACCGGGACTAACATTCCGATTCTTATTTCGATTCCTAGATTCCATGCCCACTTCGCCGAAGAAATAGCCGCAAACACTGACGAAGAAGAAGCTTGCGAGCACCGGCGATGAAGAAACCGCAAAAAAAAATTTGGCTCAACTTCATAAAAAAGTGCAGTCGGCTCATTGCAACTGATGGTTATTAGCAAACAGTAAAGAAGAACTGGTATTGGATATACTGTAATTAGATGAATATTGGATAATTCGGTGGCGAACTGTGCTTTGTTTACTAACAGCTGTGAACTGTAACTGTGCGCCAGGTCTTTAGCTCCCCCGGAAACAAAAATATATTTTCATTGCTCAATTCTGCACAATTCTTACATCCGGAAAAACACTTTATGGCTGCCATTTTCAAGAAAAAGTGACAAACGGTATGCTGGATACTTGATCAGCTGATATACATCAGGGGTGTCCAAACCTTTTCCACCGAGGGCCACATATTGAAAAATGACAGGATGCAGGGGCCACTTTGATATTTTGTGAAGCAACACATGGAGATATGTTAAGAAGTTATATCAAGAAAAGAAAAAAACTGTATCTCAGAAAGTGTATTATTAGTATGAACTTTGATGTTTGCTCTTTTTTTCCATTATTTCTGTTGATTTTTAAAATTTATTTCAACTTTCTTCTTAAATAATCTTCATAAATTGTCTTTCGTAATATTATGACTTTATTCCCATAATATCAACTTTTTCCCCAACCTAATTTTCCAAAAATTACATTACGTTACTTTTCTCCATTTCTCATATTCCGACTTTTAAAAAGTAACATACTTTTTCGTTAATATTTCATCTCTATGCTACTAAAATGATATTATTTTTTCCTCATATTACAAGTTTATTTTCGTAAAATTGTGACTATTCTTCCTTTAGAAGACAACTTCTTTCTCGTAATATTTTGACTTTATTCTAATAAAATTACAGACGTTTTTTCCACTTATGCTGTTTTTTTTTTTCAATTTTCCAATTATTTCAACTTTCTTCTTGTCTTTTTCTTCTGTAGTTAAGACATTATTCCAATAATATTTTGACTTTATTCTCGTGACATTATAACTTTTTCCGCAACCTCATTTTCAATTGTTTGTTTCTTATAACATTATGACTTTTAAAAATTTATTTTTTCTTTAATAATTACATTAATAATAACATTTTATGCGACTAAAATGGGATTTTTTTTTCTTGTAAAATTACGACTTTTTCGATTTTTAAATGTTTGCTGTTTTTTTGTTGTTTTTTTTGCCGTGGGCCAATAAAAAACAGCTGCGGGCTGCAAATGGCCCCCGGGCTGCACTTTGGACACCCCTGTTATACATGGACATCCTGAAGGTGTGACGTGTGAAATTCAAAGGATCTTGTGGAAATCTCACAAGATTTAGTCGCGGCCTAAAAATGAAAGCAGGGCTCTTTTAAAAGCACACCAACCTCATGAGATGGCGCTTCCACATCAGGCAGAACAAGAGTACAGCATTTTAAAACATAAGTCTGACAAACTGTAAATGCAGGATCGGGCTCCTTTAGGAGGTTGTGCTAAAGAATATATCATTGTTTTAAAAGCTATACCAATCCCTCCTATACATTTCTTACAGTATTTTACCACTTCTTTATGCCATATATACAGTACACATAAAAAAACACCTTTTGAGCTTAAATAATGAAAAATGACAATCCAGTACAAAAATGCTGCAAAGTATGTGCATTTATTGGAGCATATTCTGCAAAATAGACTTAAATAACGACTAAATAGTACTATGCTAACATGAATGAAGGATTTACTTTTGCAGTAATGTTGGAGTTGAACCAGAGGGTTTTTTTTTTTTAATGATGTCCCGTGTAATGAGAGGCTACCTGCATTGCTTCATTAAAAGTCATCATGTTAGCGTGAGAATAACACCTCGTCCCTAGAAGTGCTAAGGTGCTCAGATTGGTCCCGATGGGATCCATCAGCACCAGCCAATTTCTCCGCCACCGGAAAAAAGGCTCCTTATTTGTCCTCCCTGCCACCGAAACAATTGTACAATCATCTGAAGTGGTTTGGGGGGGTAAAAAAAAAAAAGCGTGCAAAAAAGGTTTAAGGTTTCACTTTTTTACTCACAAATGAAAAGGCCGTAAGAGGATTTTGGGGGAAATTGTGATTTGCTGACTCACTAAGAGGTTATTTGCCATGCTTTAAATCCTTCTGATGTAACACTACTTTTCATTTTGACAAAAAAAAAACATGTCATGCCTTCAACCTGTCCAAGCAGACATTTTATTTGAAAACAATGCAGTGTGGACGAGACACATGTAGAAGCAAGGAAAACAACATCACGCTTCTGGGCACCTTGGAAATGACACCGCACGTCTAAAAATAACAGACAAAGGGAGTATGTGGGTCAGCGCTTTTCTAATTCTGTGACACTGACTGAATGACACTTCACTCCGCAGCCTCTTGCTTTGCGAGGCGTTCGCAGGCCGCTTCTTTTGAGAATTGCTTTGCTTGTGACGCTACTTTTATCTGTAAAAAGGAGCGTGATCAAAGTCGACAGTTTTTTGTTATATCATATTCTAAATAAAGCAAGCGACTGGGTTGACACTTTTGAAATATGTTAAATTATTAGTCATCATTCAAAGCAAAACGCATATGATATGATACAGCTTACCATTTTTATGTGTATTACACTCCCCGGACACTCCATTGGGTACAAGGCTGCGTCACACATTTCGCTCATGTAAAGTTCCCCTTACAGTGGAACCTCGGTTTTCGTTATTAATTTCGTCCAAAAGGTTTGACGTACGGTGGATCCTCAGTTAGCGTCGAAAATTTACACCACAATTTTGCCTCGGTTTGCTTGCCTGATTAGCATACAATAAGACGCGCATCTTGTCGTGTTGTTAACACACTGCATGAGTCCGACGGTGTTCTTAGTGTATTTTTTTATCACAAAATGTCCTTCCTTGTCAGCATCCTATTAGCTAGTTAAACAAAATTGTCTTTCTGGAACGGATGAATTGGGTTTACATTATTTATTATATGAAAATTTTATTCGGTTAACATCCGTTTTGGTTAAAGTTGGACCTTTGTACGCTGACCAAAATTCCATGGTAATTTCTTCCAAAAGATTGGACAAAAACCAAAACATATGAAAACTAAGGCAGTTCCCCCAAAAAATAATGTAAAACCAATTATTCCGTAAAATTATAACAAAAAATTAATTTTAAAGAAAATTGTTATAGTATAGTTGTAGTTTTACATGCAGAAAACAATGCAAAATAAATCCTCATTGTTGATGCGCACTTCCCGTACATCCTGACGAGATTGAATTCAATAGTGTTTCTCACCTTTTTTATCGAGTTGCTGGCACTTGCAACTTTCTTTGGCCCCATGGAGAGTTATTGTTAGTCACACTCAATAAAAAAAATGCATGGACAATGAGTCAGCAACGTGTAGGGTACTTTGATTGGGCACTCGATTTCACGGAACAGCACAGTACAGGGCAAAAGGACAAGTGTGTTATATGCAGTACCGTACGAAGATCGAGACAGTGGCAACATTTTTGCGAACATTTCTGACAAAAGCTGAATCATACGAAAACTGAGGCTTACGGAAACTGCATGTCTGCTGGTTGCAGCTGTCGTGCACTCCATTTTGCCTCAATCGGTTAATCGATTTTTATGCCCATCCTGCGGTGGCCTCCCTCATACAGTATGTCACTTAGAGGACCCTAATGACAGATTTTTAGGAGATTTTAAGGGAAAATCTTGTCAAACCTTTCCACATGCAATACCACCTCAAAAATACTTTTGCCTGGCAAGTTTAGAATATGTGGTTTGTACTTGCAGGTACGTAACTGACTTGTGGTGTATGAGGTGGTTAATACATTTCCACAATTATTTCACATGTATACGTCTTTAATATATATATTTTTTAAAGTGACAGAAATTGGTTATGGTTCTTGAACCACAGTTTGATAATCAGTTGACAAACTTTGTCCACCAAGGGAAGCATACTGAAAATTCAACGGATGTGGACATGGTATGTACAGGTAGTGTAATATCTGTGACTTGTTGTGTGCGTGCATGACGCCAGTGTTTCAGCGTGGAGAGTGCGAGTGTTTGGCGCGAGTTGTGGCCGACAGCAGCTCCTGTGTGAATGTTCACTGCATGTGTTCTCTGCCTTTTAAAACAAACGGCTGAAGTACATCGGGAGTCAGCTAGCTAGAGATGATTGTGTTCATTTCAGTGTTAGCAGCGTGGAGAGTGCGAGTGATTGGCCCGAGTTGTGACCGACAGCAGCTCCTGAGTGAATGTTCACTGCATGTGTTCGCTGCTTGTTAAAAAAGTGACTGAAGTGCATGGTGAGTCTCTCCTTAACCACAAACAACGGCATTAAAGTAGTATTCTACACTGGTCACTAGGTGTCAGTACCACTGATGCGGCAACAGCCACCACAGGAAGTACGCAGCAATGCTACAAGAAACATGAGTCTATGTTATGCCTTATTTATGTGTAAGATGTCCTATTATCTATTTTTATG
The DNA here is from genome assembly GCF_027744805.1 of Dunckerocampus dactyliophorus. Taxonomy (NCBI): domain Eukaryota; kingdom Metazoa; phylum Chordata; class Actinopteri; order Syngnathiformes; family Syngnathidae; genus Dunckerocampus; species Dunckerocampus dactyliophorus. Next base: position 7,433,137 of record NC_072833.1, read on the forward strand.
TCTACTATATTCTATTATTTGAGTGTAAAAGTGACTACAGCAGTGTTATTTCATGTCTAGAAGGCTCTAATAATGCTAAAAAAAAGTATTTAGAAGGTCGTAAACAGGTTTTCTATGCTCCAACTTTGAAAATATTCTATTTATCAAGAAGGAATCCTACTTTGCGGCACTTCACGGTCAGGTCTGGAACCAATTAACCACAATAAACGAGGGATTACTGCATATATATTCAAAGACAATATTTGTGTTATTTTTGCTTTATATTTCCCATTTTTGCTGCTTAGTTTTTGTGGGCGCACTTTGGGCGTCCCTGCTTCCCATAATGGTGACGTTATTCCGAGACATACAGCAACTGTCGTGTTCCTAAGGGTATTATAATGAGCTGAATCATGGTAAAGTGTGCACTTTGACCTTTTTAAAGTCTGTTTTCTTCCACTCACCTCCATCATTTTGGTGCTAACACATCTCACGAGACAAGTACGCTATTATAAAGCTATAAATGTGCATGGATGAACTATAGAGCTACATTTGCATTAAACAGCCACAGTCACCTTCAGTTGCTCCGTTGTCAGTGTAGCGGAAACATTTTGATCAGGAAAACATCAAGGTTTTGGTTGATTTCACACATACAGTACGGTGGTGTTTTCACAGCATACCTAACAATAGTCAGACAGACTTTACCAATTTTACGCCTTATCGAGTGTGAATGCTCCACCGCCCACGTTTCAATCATCTTTGTGATCTCTTCCTATGTTATCCGGTATTAGTGAAATGTGGACTACATTTTTAGCAATCCATGACCTTTTATTCAGGTTTGTACCACAAGGGTTGTGTCTGTGAGGGTCTGTCCCACTGTCCTGCTTCCATTTTTAAGAATGCCCTCAGTGGTGACAGGACTCATTACTGGTGATTTTGCAACACCCGTATCGCTGTCCTCTACTTGCGGCTCCAAGAACGCCACCCTTTTCCCGTTGGACCTCCTCTGTCCTGCCTCAACTTCCCTGGGGTCTGAGCAGAGCATCAAAGCTCGCCCGCCGCAACCTCTCGATGCCCCGCCCCTGTTCCCCGTGCATCGACACGGCGTTAGGTACAGGTAGAGCAGCACCAGTATGATGCTGACCACACAGGAAGCCAGGGTGGTGAAAGCCGTGTTGAAGTGTTCTGTCCCGCTCCGATGGGCCAGGCCGCTGGAAGCGACGGCGCTTGTGTTTCCCACGATCACGGTGACCTCTGGAGACTCGGCGGGGTCGTGAGGACGCCCACGTGCCGCTACGCATGTGTACGAGCCAGAATCCTCCAATAAAGCTCCTCGTATCTCAAGGTTGCCGTTGGGGAGGACGGCGAGGTGAGCGCTTGGATTGTGCGTTGATGAATTGAGCACAGTTGTAGGGGTCACCCAGAAGACGGCTGCATCCTTCATAGGAAGGGGTGCAAAGCCAGGACATGTCAACAACAGCCATTTACCTGGATCTACTTGGTAGCTTCCACCTTCAGCTGACACCTCATGCAGGCTGCAATTGAGTGTTGAGCCCCTACATGGGTATTCATCTTGAAAGTCCAACAGGGGGCGATACTGCGTCCACGTCCAGTACTCCAACAAAGCCAGCAAAGCACAGTCGCACACAAGAGGGTTCCCTTGCAAATAAATTCCACCATGTTGGCTTAGAGCGAGCAGTGCGTGAACTTCTACACTTGAGAGCCTATTGGAGGACACGTCAAGGAAGGTCAAGTTGAGAGGCCCCGCGCCATCCAGAAGACCTAAAGGGAGTGACGTCAGCTTGTTGCCAGAAAGGTAGAGCTTCACCAGGCTTTGGAGGCCGCTAAAGGAGTTGGGAAGGATGTGGACAATTTGGTTGCCAAACAGCAGCAGCTCCCTCAGCTCCTTGAGACCAGTAAAAATGGAAGCGTTGAGCACTGATAGCTTGTTAGATGAGAGGTCTAAGTGGAGGAGATGCGGCGTGGCGGCAAAGGCGTTCGCCTCAATTTGCTCGATATGATTACGGCTGAGGACCAGCGTGGCCAGCCGGTCAAACGTCCGGGTTATCCAATCAGCGGGCAGCACAGCGAGGGAATTGTGGCTCAGGTCTAAGCGCGTGGCATAGCCGGGGAGGTCGGAGGGCGGCGCTGACAGATTGCACCCGCTGCAGGAAACAAGATCGCTCGCGCAAAGGCAGCTCGTCGGGCAAGGCAGCGCCTGAGGAGGGAAGCCGAGACACAGGGAGAGGAGCAAGACGACAGCTGTAGGCTTGTAAGGGACGCCTCTCAGTTGTGACGCGATGGGACACATCCTGGTTTTCCCTCAGGATGGACTCTCAGGTTACTGTCTCACCTGGCTTACACATGTCAGGTTTACCATGAGGATGCCTTGAAGAGCTGGGGGGGATACACACAAAAATATATTTTTTTCCATTCCATTGTAGTCAGCATGCATCATCTTGACAAGTACCTTAAAATAGCAGTAGTCTATTCAATGTGCATTCAACATTAGGTACACATTTCAAGAAACCCAACACAATAAATCTGCCTTTACAAAGACAATAAGGCTTACTTTTTATTCAAACTTGGTATTAACTTAATAATATGTTTACTATTGTGGTGATTGCACAGCATATTCAATAGGTCTTCACTGGCTACCGCATTAGGTAAACATTTAATGAAATCCAACACAATAAATCTGCCTTCATGCTCTTTATACTGGCATTTGGTATTAATTTAACAATATGTTTACTGTTGTGGTGATGTGTTTGCACAGTGTGCACTCCCTGACTACAGCATTAGGAACAACTGCACATTTAATGAGATCCAAAGCAATAAATCTGCCTTTACAAAGATAATAATGCTGACACTCGCAATTCATTTCTAAGTGGTATCAAAATGCAAGCTTTTTTAAATCGACACCTCTCTGACAGTGTCCAGTACCGTCGTTCCTTGTTTATCGCGGTCCATTGGTTCCAGACCCGACTGCCATAAGTGAATTTCTGCGAAGTGGGTCTCAATATTAATAAACTGAATATTTTTGTAGTTAGAGCATAGAAAACCTGTTTATGACTTTCTAAATATGTGTTTTAACATTATTAGAGCCATGTAGACATGAAATAACACCCCTATAGTCACCTTTACGCCACACTGCACTACGACACTAATGCGCAGGCTACTGGACCACTGCAGGGACATAAAGAGACGGCCCGCTGCCGATAGCATACAGCAAAGTTACCGAGCTAACGAGTTATTCGCCAATTTATTTGTTCTCAACTTAAGAAAGTGTTTCAAACAGAGTGGGGAAGAAGGACAAAGTAAGAAGCCAAAACCTACCACTTCCACACTGAATTTTTTTCACTCACCATGGCTGACTTCAAGCAGTGTTAAGGTAATGTAATCTAAGGTAATGTTTCATCAATGTAACATTACCTAGTGACTAAAATACTACTTATCAATATTTTGGACTAATAATAAACATCCCGGATTACTGATAGATTCAAATTTTGCATGTCAAGCTCACGTCAGCAAAATGTGTAAAAAAAAAAAAAAAAAAAAATCATGCTTAATCTTGCAAATTTTCGCTCAATCAGAAATGTCATGTCTGCTTACATTGACTTCATGTCTTCTTACATTCAGTGATTTTCAGCCATCTCAAATGCATAACTAGCTGGTCTCAGGCAAGTCATATTAAAATGAGACCACTTGACATCCTGTACCATCAAGCCACACAAGCCATGGATAAACAAACCAAGACATTACCATCATTGTGCAATTCTAAAAAAGCATGGATTTTTAAACTGGACCAACTTTCATACATTTGCAGATTTATGCTTGACGTGTAAGTTGCTCCAGTACATAATCTAGCTCAAGCTCCTCTTGCACATTTCACCATCCGATCTAAGCGTGGAACAAGAGGATGTCTGAGAGGAGACTGTTGTTGTTTGCGTAAAAGCACATTTAGTCAGTCAGCCTGGTCTGTGAGAGGTGCCACAGAGTGGAACACAATACCAGATGATATTAAACGATTAACAACATTGAAAGCATTCACTAGGCATTTATAACAACGGTTTAACACCTGCACTGCACCTGTTGTGTTGTATACTTGATTTTATTTTTGTATTTTTATTTTTCTATGTGATCACTTGAACATTTCTCTGATGTTCCTATTGTTCTAATCAGCTTGTATTGTGTGGTTTTATTGTTTCGTCTTATTGTACGCACGTATTTTACTGCCTTTTTAACATCATGGCCAGGGGACCAGATGAAAAGCAGCCTAATTCTGGCTTTTTAAATTCATTTCAATTCATGCGTTTTATGAAACTGCATTGTCCCGTAGAAATACACTAATCTAAAAAAAAGGCTCCTGCCTCAGACTCGTTGCACATGCAGGTAAAGTGTTCTGTTAAGTGTAAAGTCTTCATTTTAATTGTTTTAAAAGTGCTTATGCAGGCGGCAAATGCGAAGCAAGATATTGTTTAGCTGTAATAGAGCAGCACTGGGAAGAACTGTGCAACTATGTAATTAAAGGAATGCCGTACAATCGGCTTTTAATAAAAAAAAAAAATCAACAACAGACCGCTCACCTTCACGCCCACGAAGCTGCCGCCTGTTCAACTCCGATCATCCACTCCTCCACGGTCGCGTCTGCATGCACACTCGCCTGATAGTACGCAGCGCATTGTGGGCTCTTTATCGCTGGAAAGCGCACCATTGTGCAGCCTAAAAGCAGTCTGGGCGTGTGTGTGTGTGTGTTTGTGTGTGTGCTGCCAGAAGGGAAACGCTGCATAATGAACTGTTCACCTGCAGGTCGAGTTGCGTGACGGCAGGGGGAGGGGACCAACGTGTGAGGAAGCGGAAACCGGAGCACGACAACGCAAGAGAGGAGGAACAGCTGCAGCTGCGCAACGATGCACGAACTGGAAATATCCACCCCACCGGGCATCCTGCAATTCTTTAGGACACTTGCAGTAAATATTGCATTCAAGTAAGCTTATTTTGCAATATGGAAGTTTCCATGCTTACAAACATGGCAGGTGCATGACAGTAGCTTATTATTTACGTAGTTTATTTGCAGTTTATTAGTATTGAATTCATCAAATAAATTCACTTCTCAAATATATTCTAATTTATTGAGCTGCACCTGCATAGTCTAGGTAAACATTTAGTAGTAACATGAATAACACAAATGCTAAAAACAATTGTTACGAAAAAATATACTTTCTTCAAAGTCGACAGGGCAAAAAAATACACTTTTATATCCGACGTCCATCAATACAAGAACCTTTTTTGTGTTTCTTTTTTTAGTACAATAGATCCCTACCTATTTTTGGTTCGGCAAAGATCGGATTTCTCCTCTTTAAATTATGATTAACTATGATTTTTAATAGTAACTTAAATGGTTTGACGGCACTATCTGCAGGGGGAAGGGGAAAAGAGTGCTGCAGCTATGAAACCAGTAGAGGGCGCAGTCGCACAAGTCAATTCACTCAACATTTTCCAGCAGGAAGATGCTTCGAGAAGACGTGATGTTGTGTAGCTGCACGTTTTGTAAGTACAGTACTGCCTACTGGATGCTTGTCATTGTTCTTTAATGTGTAAAACTGAATTGAAACTGTGTTTCATTACACTGAGAGGCACATTATAGGGTTTAGAGTATCAAAAATTAGCATTTTTATGGCTTTTTATGTGTGTCTACATTATTTGTATTTCTTAGCCTTTCGCTGGGGGTCTTGAGATGTAACCAGCGCGAATGTAACTGTGTATCATTTAATCACTGCTCTTCACGCATCAGCTTTTAATGCATGACATTAGATGTTATCTCCTGAGAAATTATGGAAAATGTGGAAAAGCGAAAGTCACAACTGCAGGGGGAGCGATGGGGAGATTTTAGAGTTTGCGTCAACATCAGTAGGTCACTTTACAAATACTATCAGGATAGTGACGGACATATCAGCTGGGTCGCCCTGGCAACAACAGCCTGGAAACACCACAGCAGCTGGACTTTCAAAATATATATGTTTTAATGTACTTTTCTTGCTGTTTGGTTCCTGTTCTTGGCATTCGCCGTGCTGCCCAGGAAGTGACACCAGACCCTCACTGTCTAATATCAGTGTGTGCAAACAATCCATACAGGCGGGTGACAAGCTCTTGCTATCAGGCAGCTGGTGTTTTGACATTTAAAAGAAGAGTGCTTCCTCTAGGAGAGCGCGTCATCTACTATCTGTGCAGATTAGCAAAAAAGGATGAAAACACGTGTCTGACGCATGTCTCCTGGAGATCCATATGAGAGAGGGGGGTTTGATGGGGAGCCTCACCAGAGAAATGTTTGCGTGATGAGAGATGGGATTAACTGTGTGTTTGATGTAGATTTGAGATAACACGGCCTTCTGTGATTGAAAATAAGAGTTGAATGCTTGATATGGATCTAACCCGCTGTTGGGTATATGAAACTTGCCCGTTGCCAGCGTTTTTGACTCCTATTTCTCTTGAATACACAGTAAACCGTCATCTTGAGCCAAAATTCCCTGGAGTCCACAACCTTGTATCCAGTCTATGCCGATGCAGCATGGTGACGCAAACACACAGACGCTCTGTTTCTAGTTGCGCTGAAAGTGCAAACTTCAAACTGCATGCGAGTATTTCATTGGTGTGTATCGGTCAAGTAAATCCCGACGTATGATCGATAATATTCGTCACGATTTTGTCATTGTGTCGTGACTTTATTTCTCATTCGTATGCGCCTTCGATGCAGGAAGGCGCCCGCTTTGGCAGCGGAAGTAAACAGGCAGTGAAACAACACCTGGTGGAAAAAAGCTCGCCATCAGTCAAGCTTTCGAGGTCGCTGGGTCGCAGCGGGAGATGGGGAAAGGTAAGCCAACGCTGCCGTCAAGTGGACAACTGACTCGAAAAGGCACATCAGGCCTGACAGACTCTTCAACGAGTTAGTAACTAGTAAACTGGAACTACTCGAGGCCTCACCTGTTTTTTAAAGGTAAATAAGTAATAAGAACTACATTTCACTTTGTTGTTTAATGGATTTGTATACAGGTTTTAGAATTAGACATTTTCTATTTAAGTTATAAGAAGGGTACATTACACACGTTAGACTTTTTAATACAGAAAACCCTTGGATTTGAAAGTTTTAGTGTGATTTTCAGCCCAGTGTGTTAGTATGCTATGTGAAAATGAAAAATACTGGGGGAAAAAAAGGAACCCAACCGAGGCAAGATGAACTGTTTTTAATGTGATACATAAAGGTAAACACAAAAGAAGGTAAAAGCTCCAAGTCTTACCCTGGACCCCACAGGGTTGATACTTGCAGCTGACGGATGATGATGATGATGTTTTAATGGAACACTAGAGAGTCTCACAACATAATTACACACCGGGCTCGACAATCAAGGTTGGTAGGATTTCAAGGTCAACAGATCGGATTGCTGTGGCAAAAAAAACAAAAAGTGATCCAATTTTATGGTGCGATAAAGCAAAGACATTCTCACTGGCTACATTTCTTCACCGTACCACACCTCACATCTACTCGTGCCAAAATGTAGGATATGACAGAAATGTCAGATATTATCCTACCCTGACAGCCTTATGTAAGTCCTGAGCGTGTGTCAGGGATAATCCTCTTAGTGGGAGAGAAGGGGTCGCCTTAATGGGAAACAAAACAGTTTGCCTCCCCTGTCCGCTCTGCTTTTAATAATCAAAATGGAATTTGCATGAAGGCCACCGGCACCATGTGTAGGAGTAATCCTTGCGCCAGAGGACACCACCCTGGTCTCAGGATACCATTTAGTTTGTGTTAAAGATGATTGTAGATGTCGGATTGACAGATGTGTTGAGTGATAAACAAGCGATGCGGAGAGGCCGACGCTATTGTTTTGATTGGAAAAGGTGTGTTACATGGGCAGGGTGACACATTGAGCCTTTGAGCATGTTATTTTCATCACTTTATGTGCATATGGTGCAGCAATGAGCATAAAAGGCTGCTTGTGTGGTGAGCATGATAGCAAGCTGTTTTACCCTGCACACAGAATGCATGGTCATATTTTTACAGTGGAAATGATTGCTATGAAACATATGGCAGTGTTAATATGAAATAAACATGTACACGTGCAGTTGAGCTAAATAAAATAATGACTTTTTTGTTTAGTAGTTCTTAACTTGATTGAGGCAGTAACTGTGGCGTGAATTAAGCTCACTGACTCCCTCTGCTGGTAATGGTGGACAGGTGCAACGTCTTAGTGCCTTAGAAAAAATACAGCGGAACTTTGGCTGGCGTCATTAATTCCATCCAGAAGGTCTAACTGAAACGGCGCCGATATTCGAATCGATTTTTCCCATGAGAAGTCATGTAAATCCAATTCATCCGTTCCAGAAAGCCAAAAATGTTGTGGTTTTACAATTATAGTTTGGCATGCGCAGTTCTAAATGAATAGAAATACATATAAATGATGAATGAAAGGGATAAATGAATGTTTAAGGTTACTTTTACATTTATTGAGTACGTGATTCTTGATGTGGCTGTCCCCAAAACATGATGTGGCACCAAGATCAACCACCACCACCACCTTCCTGTTTTGACATGAATTGTTTCTTGAATTCAATAGTGGTTCTCACTTTAATACTGTAACCCAAAATGGAGCCAGAGAATTCAAGAAACAATTCATGACAAAACAGGAAGATGGTGTCCGTGGGGTGTCTCGCTGCCACGTCGTGTCTTTGGGAACAGTAGTGGTCAATGAAGGTAAAAGTAGCCTGAAATGTTCATTTAGTCCTTTTGTTCGTCATTTATTTGCATTTAGAATTGTTTTATGCAAAAAAAATATAAAAACGTGTTTTCTGTTAACATTTTTGAGAGTCAAACACCAAGGACATAGATGGGGCGATGTAACTTCCGGTTGCCATTTTGTTTGCTAGCTAAAAGGATGCTAACAAGGAAGGACATTTTGTGATTAAAAAAATAATAACACAGTTGGACTGATGCAGCGTATTAATAACATGACTAGACGCACGCCGTATCGTACGCTAACCAGAGAATGCACTCAAACCGACGCAAAATTGTAACGCAAATTTTCTACGTTAATCAAAAACCACGCTAACCAAGGCAGACGCTAACCGAGGTTCCGCTGTAATTTAAAATGTTCACTTAATTGGAAAACGTAGTGGGTGAATTCCTTAGTACAGTCACAAAATGGCTGACAAAATTACACATTAGTGGCCATCAATAATATTTATTTGATTCATTTTATATTCAAATGTACTTATTTTTGTAAATGGCCACTAAAATTACATACGTTTTATAGGAAACATTTACAAATTAATGTCAAATCTACAAAGAACACACCCTGCTGGATGCAGTTCATAAAATAGCCACCAGAGGTCCCTAAACTAGATCGGGAATGTGGAAAGTTCAGGTCCGTTTTGGCGTGCAGGAGAGTCTTGCACAGGGGTGTCAAGATTTTTTGGGGGGCCCATTATTGACTACTGAAAAGTCAAAGGATGTTGGAGCCCTTTTGATACTTTTTATTTTGTGAAAAGGCTAAAAAAGACCATTTATTTATATTTCATGAAAAAGCTTTGTGTTAGCTTTGTGTTTAGGTGACATAGCTTATTATTAACACCTATTTTTTTACGCCTTTTTGCTCTTTTTTCTATTGTTACTATTGTTTTTGTTGTTTCTTTTTTTGTGTTTAATTTAATGTCTAGAATGTTTCGCGGGCCAATAAAAAACAAGCTGTAAGTGTCAACTAATACCCAATCATCACCTGAAACTTTACTAAACAAAAACGACTTCATCAACACATTTCCTGACACTTTACAGCAGGGGTGTCCAAAGTGCGGCTGTGATTTTATCGGCCCGCAGCACAGTCTAAAAATGTAACTTAACAAGGAAACTTAAAAAAACAAGAACAACAGCGGCAAAAATGGGAAAATCAATCAAAAGTCAAAATATTAAGAGAAGAGTTAACTTAGTAACCTAGCAAGGACAAAAAGCCATACTTTCATAAGATAAAGTAATAGTATGAGGAAAAATGTCATTTTAGTAGCATGACGTTGAAATATTTTTAAAAAATTATATATTTGTTTAAACGTCAAAAACAATGACTAATGTTGTAATTTTTTAAACTTAGGTTGGGTGCAAATTTACAACATAAGAATAAAGTCAAAATATTAGGAGAAGAAAAAATATACAAGAAGAAAGTTGAAATATTTGGAAAATTATACCAAAAAAAAACAACAGCAGAAATTTTACCACAATAAAGTCAAAATATGAACAGAAAAAAATAGAGAAAACATTTGCAATTTTATGAGAATAAACTTGTCAAATGAGGAAAGATATCATTTGAGTATCAATGTTGAAATAAGGAAAGCTGAAATTAAATATTTGGAAAATGTAAAAAAAAAAACAGCGCAAATGGAAAAAAACAGCTGTAATTTTATGAAAATAACGTCAAAATGTTAAGGAAAAAAAGTCGTAATCGAACGAAGAACAAACGTCACAATTTTACAAGAATAAACGCGTATTATTCTGGAAAAAAACATCATTTTTAGTAGCATTTCACCTATGTTACAAGGGTGAAATGCAGTTTTTTTCTTGAGCTACATACTGTATAGCTTCTTATCACATCTCTATGTGTTGGTTTACAAAATATCAAGGTGGCCCTTGCGTCCTTTCATTTTTCAGTACGTGGCCCTCGCTGGAAAAAGTTTGGACGCCCCTGCTTTACAGTGTCAGAAGCGTTGCCGTGTTGGAGTACACTTAGGAAGTGAAGGTACATTATTGTACACTTAGGAAGTGAAGGTACATTATCGTCACGCATGTCAACCAGTAATATCGACAAAGGTAAATATGAATGAATCATAATAGCAAAATGAAGATTAGCAGGAGCTAAAAAAAAAAAAATCCCAATGCCTGGAACTAGCTAGCACAAGCACATCATCCTTGAGTGATAAGGTGGGTTTGAAGCCAAAATAATCAACTTGTCGAAACTGTGAATGGGGGGCAAAGTGACAGTGATGTTTGTGCTCTAGTGTTTACTATGCCTAACAAACGTGTTCTGTGGCTGACTGCATACGCCCAACCCCGAGGGTGATCTGAACAAGGTCCTCTGGATAGCTTACTTATTGCACATGCACTTCACCAGCCCCTCGGATGATCGCTACATTTCACGACTGGATGCGTGCGATGAATGTGAGGGTTCAGCTTTCCAAAAAAGGGGGACCTCATGTGGAGTGAGCAGGAAAACAAATTTCCCGGAAACCTTGATGAGGAGATTTAAGAGGCTTCACCAGCTCCAAGTTGCTTGGACAGGCGGGACAAATAGCGGCAACTTTTATCATTAAAGGTGAGGAAAGCTGCAACCTTGACGTTTAGAATTAGGATTATTTGCAGATCGGCTCTGCGTGCACAGCTGTCAAAACAATCCTCTGCAGAGCTAAAAGGGTTGTTTCACATTCAATATTTGTCGTTATTATTACGCAGCTCTAGCGCACTTTTATTTTTTTTTTTGTCAAATGTTTTGGGTGAATTTGACTGGATAAAGGTCAAAGTTCATTGAAGTTGCCTGCAGAATACGTCAAACGTACGATGAGAGTTTGAGATCGGTGTGAATTTTAAAGCCGACCTATCACAGAAACGAACTCGCGTGCACGTTTTGATAATAATACAATCAGGTTTGCGTGGCATCTTAAATGGGTGGATGCATGTTAAAAGGTAGTCTTAGGAAAAACTATTTGATCACTGGCTCTCTCGGGACACGCCCCCTTTAGCCTTTATACGAGATCTTCTCCATTGGATTAAAGATTAAACCATAGAGATAAACGCTGAATCATCATGTTTCCTCAAGCAAATATATAATTGAAGTAAAAGGGTCAGGTTAAGTATCAATTGCTCATTCAAGCATCTAATGTCAGCATAAATGATTTTGAGAAAAAAAAATCGTAAATAAAAAAAACAGATTTCGAGAATAAAGCGTCGTAAATTTACGACTTTTTTATTCGTCGTAAATTTACGACTTTTTTTATTCTCGAAATCTGATTTTTTTTATTTATTTATTTTTATCAGATTTTGAAAGTAAAAAAAAATGTACGACTTTTTTTATTTGTCGTAAATTTATGACTTTTTTTGTTCTTGAAATCTGATTTTTTTTTTTCCCCAATGTGGCCCTAATACTTCGTCGTATAACACAGACAACTAGAATAGGAGATTTTTCCATATGATTTATGTTGGCATTAGCTACATGTCACTTATTGTCATTGAAAAAAAAAAAATCTCATTTTGAGTATAAACTCGGAAAAAAAAGTCAGAAATTTACGACTTTATTTTCAAAATCTCTGATTTCTTTTGTTCAATGTGGCCCTCATACTCTGTCATACTGTTAAAGAGATAGTTGGGGTTTGTTGACCAGAAGTTGTATAACATCCCCATCAGCAGTGTAGTCCACACTTTCAACACCGCTGTTTTAAATTGTACAGTTTCTTTTTTTCTTATTAATCTCATGCAGAAGCAATACTTGCACACATACAATGACCACGACTGTACTTCTAAAAGTCTTCAGTGCATCCGGCTGCCTCCCACATTGTTGGTGCACGTCAGGTGACACAAATGGGTCTCATCCAGAACCAGAACTCGACCCAGAGCTTCTCTGGACCTGATGCCTCCCACTGGGAGTCAATGCCACAGGAATCATCAGACTGTGAGTAATATCACTCCAGTGTCATAATCTCATGTCATCGTATGACAGCCTAACACAGGAAGTGCTCGTAAACGTACAAATTCTGCCTTTACAGATATCATAATGCTGCATTTTGTTTGTACTCTTTGTTTATATCTTTGACTTGGACGCCATTAAACATGAAACCCTCATGAGTGCATTTCTAACGTGACTGAATTCTGAACACTAATGCAACTGGGCTTTGTGCTGTTTTCATTAGTGTATGTGCTCTAATTATCCACAACACTTTTACATACAAGTCTTCTATATTTCAAAGCTGAATTAGGAGTTCTTGTAATAGAAAAGTTGATATGCTTCCCCCCCCTTGACAGACACGAACATCATCATCGTGCTGGGCATGCTGACCTTTGCCCTACAGCTGTGTTTAGCTCTCTTTGTCATGCTGAGATGTAAGAATTTGGACAACAAGGCCAGAGGGGCTCTCAAATACTCACAGACTTTGCAGAAAGTCCAGACAGGTTACTTATCAACATTTGGTCAGTACATGTTGGTAACTTCACTGTCCTCTGACATTCTTTTTTTTTTTTTTTGCGTCTCTCAAGCTCCTCCATCCTGCCATCGAGATATTTTAAAAAAGACTCATTGTCGTCAGCTGTATTATGATGACGATGATGATTCATCAAGTGCAACTGAAACGTGCTGTGGAACTGCAACAGCTACAAACCGTCTTTTTGGACCTTCCATACCTTGGGACCTTGTTCAGCACTGAAAAGCTCCGGAACCCTTTAGCTTATGCACACTTGTATACTGTACATATTGTTATTCAGTAAATAAACTATCACAACACGTCTGCACAATCAAATAATCAAGTGAGATACAATAAAAGAGCTGTGTCAAAACTTTTGACTGTGTTACAGTTGTAGAGACTGGAGTGCATTGTTGTGTGTTTCTGAGCTGCTATACAGTGTATGGGCTGCAGAGGGCAGTAACATTTGCCACCTCGGTTAGAGGCGGAGCGTAAGAAAGTAGAAGAAGTGAGAAAGGACGTGTTGGCAGTGTTCCGCATCTTTAAGACATGCGGTGCTGTTTTGTGGATGCTAATAAAAGGCTGACTTGTTCACAGTCATCCTGCCTCCTTATTATTCAGTAAACGTTTGCATCACATCATCATACGAATTACGTGTGTGCGTTTACTTTAGGGCAATTTCAACTTAAAATTGACCAGCAGATGGCAGTAATGCGCCAAATAGCATCTAGAGCCGGGTCAATCTTAACAGAGAAGAAGACGAGCCATACCGCAAACAAATCGAAGACAACCCTTCGAGGATTTTCAATATACAACTGCTTTTTTAAACGCTGTTACGTTTGTTTTGGGTGTATATAATCAGAACGTGAGCCTTTTTTGTCCGGTACTTAAAGCCAGGCGTTGTGTCGAGCGAATCGTTTGTTATGACACAGTGTTAGCTAACAGGCTAACTGCAACTTGATGGAAGATGGACCCGTATCTCTTCGACACACTTTCCAAAGGTTTGTTGACATTGACCAAAGTGTCTTATCGGAGCATCAAGATAAGTAAGGACTTTTAAGTTTTATTTTTAGTCCGTCACTAACAATGTCTATACTGGAGGTGGGTGGTTGATACTACAAATCTTGGTATCGGTCTGATATCAGATAAATACAGGACCAGTATCGCCGCTACTGATCTATTTCAAGATCATTGAATGATTTTGTGATTTTGTTTTGCCTTTAATGTGTTATTGGTCATTATAATCAGAATTTACAAAAGGCAAACAAAAAACGTGTTTATATCAAACGATCTATTTGTGAACAATTTAACCACGTTTAATATAACACTGTAGGACAATGTAAGGATATAAAAATTAAAATGAATTCCTTTTCTTACATACATTTGGTTTAGCAAAATAAAAAAAACACATTGCAAATAAAAGGAAAAACTACTGTTGGCTCTCATTCAAATCCTTTTTGTCCCCAAAGTCCTCCTCTTTCCAAGATCCCCTGAGTTTACAATATATTTGAACAACAACAAAAAAAACAGATATTTGTGAAAATAAACATAGAAGACGTTTGAAAAATATTGATTTCATCAGGCAAGTATCGATCTGATACTGAAACTACCCGGATATTGATTATATCAACATTTTGATAGATACTTTCTCCTGTACCTTCCTAGATGCTTCCACAAACATGTCTGTAGAATCTGTTCTATGTTGTTGATCTTGCATTAGAACAAGTGACACATGTCCATCATCTTAACCTGGCAAATGTTTTTTCCAGCTAGCCCATTACCTCTGGCCTCGCTCCGCCTGTTGGTCCCCCCTTTGCAGCTCCTGTCAGCCTCCATGTGGCAGGCACTGAAGAAGCAAGACGTCATGAGCTACTGGGAAGTGGCGGAATTTGTCTCTTTGGTGATGGACATGGTCCCAGAGCTGCTGATGTACAAGCACAGGATGCAACTCAACATGGGTTTAAGAGCCAGGGTGAGTAAAACAACATGAAACATTTGTTCTGACCACAATTGTGTCGTCATGCTTTTTAAAATTTTTTTTAAATTTTTTTAATCTTTTAGTATATACTTCAACTATGTAAAAGTGACCAACCCTTGCAACCAGATTTCATTTTGTCTCTCCTGGACATGATAAAAGTACAACACCACTCTGTGGTAGATGTAAGTGCCCTCATAATGTCGATGTTTGCCTTTTTCATTCTTATAATGTGAATCCAGGCGTTGCATTACGTTGCAGGTGAATGCATTGCAAGAAGAGGAAACCATGATTCATTTTCAGGAGTTAATTCAGGTTCTGCTCAAGGATGCTGATAAGAGAGAATACTTCTTCTTGGTGAGAGATCATCAGTATCTTGTAGACCCGAAATGCTGGACAATGTTCAATGCCAATGGCACGTTTTATTGCAAAGGACGTGTTCCCAGCTCAATACGGAACCGAGTATGATGAGGATTTGCAGACACTGTTTTGGGAGTTCCTCTGTCAGCTAACTCAGTTGTTGCCAGTTCCTGATCTTAAACAGGTGAGCATAACCTTCATAGTGACAGGTCACGCTATTCCACAAACTTTGATTGATCGTTAGCAACTGAGCGATTGTGGTTGTTGCTAGTTGTTCAGTGGAGAGTCAACACTTTATACCACATATCCTTTCCTCCTGTCTCCTTCTCAATCACATCTCCACATTTGGTGACCCTCCACGTGAGTAATATGTGGACCCAGAACGGCAACAACAGCATGGCGGTACCGCCGCCGCTCAATGGTAACGAGGCAGCTACCAATGCCTGTGCTAGCTTTGCCTGACGTATGGCAGCACATCAAAGCCAAGTTTTGACTCAGAGGAATAACACAGGACGTGCCAAACGTGCTGGACCTCCATTTTCTCTCATATCATAGAAATGGTATGACGCAAAATTTTAGTGTTTTTAATACCCTGTTATACCTTGAAACTGGTAACCTGCCCATGCCTAACCAGTATCACACATTGCATGAATTACACGAATGTTTTTGCACTCGCTACTCATTTTCCAAAACTGGCCACGAGAGGGAGTATGTTTCATTTACCAATATGCTTGTTATTGTTGTTTACTTTATACAGCTACATAAAATAAATTATGATATGAAAGTAACACCACATGTAGTTAGAATGTTTTCAATGCGATTCATTAAACGCTTATTATAGAAACCTAACGAGATTCAACACAAGGTCTGGATCAAAAACTGTGCCTTTACAAAGTCACTAATAGCAAACCGTTTTTATTGTGGTGTTTCATGTAGCTAAAAAAAGTAACCAGACGTGTATGACGTTTTCAATACTTCATTTGCAGACTGTTTGCTGGCTCGGAGCATCAGTATTGGGTGACTGTGTCCAGTCACTTTCCGAAACCAATGACTTGAAGGTTTTGCTCCAGCATCATAAACACCTTAGACATTTAGATCAGCATGGTAGGTCGTTTTCCTGAAGCACTACTTTTTTCTATGCTCTTATCTGGAAGTGTTTGAATATAATGTATGGTTTTTTTTTATATAATATAGTTCCACCCACAAGCATGGGGGACAAGATCCTCTCCTCGCTGTCTGCCTTTTCTGCCTGCATAAAGACAAAATCTGAGGACCAGCCTAATAAGTTGGACTTCAGTGATGACACTCACATACCGGTGCCACTTGTGGATGAGATCACAATTGAGGTCATTGCAGAAGTTGAGACAGATGAGCATGATGTACTAATGGGTGAAAATGGCTTTGAAGGACCCGCAAGTGGCGTTGTGGCCAAAGATGCTCTCGTCGTCCAGACAGAAGACACACCCACAGGCCTGGATGAAAGTGAAGTAGAGAAGGGAACTGATAAAAATACACCAAGTGATTCAGCAAAGATAATCTATGCAGAAGTTCAACGACAGAGCTCTACGGGGCCTCATGACTGCCCAGATTGTGACAAGAAATTCAAGTTTGCCTCGTCGCTAACAGCCCACAGGGTCATCCACACCGGTGAGCGCCCCCACCGGTGCTACGATTGCGGCCGCTGCTTCTCTTTTAGGCAGTCCCTCGACCGCCACAGAAACACACACAAAAGCGGACGCAGGTACGACTGCATTGTCTGCGGGGAGACTTTTCTGTCCTTATCAGCCCGCACTGAGCACAAACAATCACACATGATGGATGGTGTGTATGCGTGCAAAGAATGTGATAGGAAATTCATCTGGGAGCTGGCGCTTGTGAGGCACATGAAAACCCACACCATGGATGTCAATGCAAACTCCCCCCCAGAGAGCTGTGAGGTGGGGCAAGAGATCAGTGGTGGTGAGGCAGACGCACCACTCGACGACATTGGCGATGCAGGAAACAAAACCAACGGCAATGAAGTCATTTCCCTTGTCAAAGTTCGCACGAGTGGGCGCAAACGCCGGCCCACCATGAAGGTCCAAGTGATCAACTTGCAGAAACACATGAGCAGCAAGAGGAAGCAAGAAGTTACCAGGGAGAATCCTCCAGCCTCAAAGCTTTTACCCTTCAATTGGTCAGTTACCTGCTGTTGATCACTTCTATGTTAACGTAAATGTTACAGTTAACACCTCCTATTAAGTCACAGTATGCCAGGCCTACAAAAGCACATAACCGTCGGGGTCTCCAATTAGCACCGGGTCAAAGAACACGAACAGCTGTGGCTGTAGGCAACCTCCTGATGTAGCTTTTTATTAGCTCCACTACTGCAGCAGGCGCTACATTTGAAGTATCATGAGTGGTTTAATTAAATATCAGCTTCTCTAATTTCTTCCTGCTTCTAATTAATTGTTTAGTTAAAAATGTTTCAGCTACTATTAGAGCATTTACGGTAAACCCTCTTACCGCTTGGCAAATTAGATGTTCTAACCTTTAAAAATAAAGAATGAATATTTACCGGTTTAATGTTTTTACTCTCTTTGAACAGTTCAGAGCACTCTTACGGGACACCATCAATCTCATCGAAGGACGCGGACCAAAGTGAGTGTTTTTTTTGTCCTCAAATTTAAGATCTGGCCTAATAATTTTGGTACTTTTACACATTGATAGGGCACATTATAAGGTACATGTACACAATAATGCTAAAATTTTGCATGTACAAACATATTACTGAGTTTGACCAGCACTATTTATTTAACTATGCTTGTTATAGCAGTTTTGTTCACATTAGTGTAGAACTGCAGTGTAGTTTGAAAGGTGTTTTTTTTTCCCCCCAATATTTAAGATAACATGAGAAACACCTCCTGATATTATGCAGTGCTGCTCACCACCGCAAACTACAAGGCATATTGTTACATAGCTCCCTGACGGTGTCATCAGCCTAATTGTCACTAAAATATTTTGATACAGGTATAATTGTATTGTAAATGCATTCTGAAAATAGTGTTAGGGTAATAGAATATAGATAGAATGTAGTATACTGTACCATTATAGATAGTATGAATGTGTATTGGGTTGCTTAAGGTCTTCAGGGTTGGTCCTGCAATACAATATATGTAAACATAATCTTTCATTAGCCATATCGATTGTACCTGTGCTATTTGCTTGCACAATGATTTGTTATAATGTATAGTGTGCTTTTCTGTCAGGTTTTGAGGCAGATGGAACGTCAGCCACTTTCTCCTGTCCCAAATGCTCCTTCTGCCATTCAGATGAAGAGCACCTGCAACACCACATGGAGAGTGTTCACTTTGTTGACGACGAGGGACGTTTTAACTGCCGAGACTGTGCCAAGAGCTTCATGTTCCTATCCTTGTTAAAAGCCCATCAGCGCATCCACACAGGTGAACAGCCCTTTGTCTGTCCTCAGTGCGGACGACGTTTCTCCTTCAAGCAGTCCCTGGAGAGACACAAGGTGACGCACAAGCCCGGGCGCAAGTATGAGTGTCTCATCTGTGGGGAGTTCTTCAAATCCGTCATGGCGCAAAGGTCACACATGAGCGTCCACATGAAGAATGGCGAGTTTGTGTGCTCGGAGTGTGGCCGCAAGTTCGCCTGGAAGTCCGCGCTGGTGAGGCATCTGAAGACACACGGTGAGGGGGACAACAAAGATGAGTATTCACATAAGTGCCCTCACTGTGAGCTGAGCTTCAGCTGCGCCAGCTACCTGAACAGACACCTTCGGACTCACCAAGAGGAGCGAGCACACTCCTGCAACTGCGGCAAGAGCTTCGCCTACCGGGCTGCACTCACGGCACACCAGCGAATCCATCAAAAAGACAGGCCTCACGTATGCACACAGTGTGGCAAGGGTTTCCTCTACAAGGGCGGCCTGCTGAACCACATGAAGATCCACTCAGAGGAGATGCCCTTCATGTGCTCTTACTGTGGAAAGTGTTTCAAGAGGGAGCGCAACATGAAGAAGCACGAGCGCTGCCACACTCGAGAAAATGTTTTCAGCTGCTCCCAATGCGACAAGAGTTTTGTCTACAAGGCAACTCTGACCAGACATGAGCTGACGCACTCGGGCGAGAGGCCGTACCTTTGCTCCGATTGCGGTAAGGGCTTCTTTTCCCACGCCGAGTTGCTCAAGCATGAACGCTTCCACACTGGCCACAAGCCCTTCCAGTGCCCTCACTGCGAGAAGAGGTTCACACAGTCCTGCTACCTGACCATTCACCTGCGCTACCACACGGGCGCGAGACCTTACTCCTGCATCGAGTGCGACAAGAGCTTCCTCAGTGCCAATCGCCTGAAGCGGCACAAGCAAACGCACACAGGAGAAAAACCTTATGTATGTGTGGAGTGTGGCAAAGGCTTCAGGCAGTCCTATCACCTCAAAATGCATCAACGGACACATATTAAGATAACGTAAACACAAGGATTTTACTTGGAGAGATTTCTGTCCACAGTACCTGAATGCAGCTCCAAACTGGTTTGAATCCATGTCAGTTTAACAGCTTGTGAACTCCTTGTTGGTGATTAAACTTCCTCGAACTTGGATTTAATTGAGTTGCCTTCATAAAGACACAGCCACTGTATGGCAGTTGTCTTAATAGGGGAGATAATTTTAGAGGGTAAGGTATTTTATGGTAACAATAATAACTTATTTGGCTCTATAAATCAATTTTATTGAGGTGTGATCCAAGATTACAACAAAATGCATTACTCTGTTAAAGTACATATTGTGGCATTGATGATTTATAAAGGTCAGCAGCAGCACAGACAGGGGCTATAACACTATGAAAAAGGTAACAATTGGTCTTAATCTTGAGCTTACACTTGAAACTGTATTTAGTGTTGCAGAATAACCAAAGAAAAATTTAACAGCTTGGGTTTGACATACATTTCAGAAAAAGGGCAGTTTTTATTGTTTGGTGCTAATCTTGGCAACTAAATTGAAGAATGTGCTGCAAGATGAGGCTACACAGCTATGTGCAGTGTAATGGGGCAGTGGTCACTCCCCAAGGCTTTGTTGCGGATCTTGCTGTCACACAACGCTGGCACCAGAGAGGAGGACAGCACGAAGTAATCGAGCCGCCAGCCCACGTTCTTTGCCCTGGAATTCATCATGTAGGTCCAGAAGGTGTACGCGTTGGCCTGCTCGGGGTAGAGCTCGCGGAAGCTGTCGACAAAACCGGCCTCCAGCAGTTGGCTGAAGCCCTCACGCTCCTCTGGGGTGAAGCCGGCGCTTTTCTTGTTCCCCTTCGGGTTCTTCAGGTCGATCTCCTGGTGGGCGACATTGAGGTCGCCGCACAACACGAGGGGCTTCTGTATGTCCAACTCGCTGAGGTACGCGCGGAAGTCCACGTCCCAGGTTTTACGGTAATCTAAGCGCACGAGGCCTTTACTGGCATTGGGTACGTAGGCGGTCACCAGGTAGAAGGTGGGGAACTCTGCAGTGATCACGCGTCCCTCCTTGTCATGCTCCTCTTTGCCTAGGTGATAGAATCATAACGTGCGTGTTACAGATGTGTAAATCATTTGAGAAAATCCCTAAATCTTGATTTTCAAACTAGGGATGCACTAATTCACATTTTTTCACCTCCGATCAGACCTCGATACCTGAATTTGGATATCTGCCGATATCGCTACAATTCTGATACCAGAGCTCTGTTTGCTTTAATATGCAACCACGCCACAAATATCCTGATACGACCCAGAAGTTTTGTGTAGTATGAAGAGATGGTGATGTCCGACTGTGTGTGTGCATGCAGGGCGAGTTGAGGACAACGGCCGCAGTGTATGTGTGGAGACACCTACCTTCGCTGATACTCTTTGGGGTATGTTTGCTGATATTGTCCCAGTTAAGTTTGCGAACAACATGAAGGCACAGACATGGCTCATGGATCGGAAATGCCCGCAGGTGGTATTTGCGTTTTCAGATATATTATTTTTTTGATAGGTTAATTATGCTGTTATCGGAAACGGATATAGATACTGGATCAGATTGGCCCCATCCCTAATTCAAACATCTTAAACAAGTTTTACACAAACTTCTGTCTACTGATACTTGAGATATGAACAGATGAGGATGTTGGTCACGTTTTGATGCACTAATTTTGCCATCTTGGGGGTCGTCATTCTATCCACATTGCACCAGGGTGTTGTAGGGCAAGTTGTATTGCAATATTTACTTTTCCTTGCCCCCTTTTAATTTCTCACATTTACTTTCTATTGCAGCAGGTTTATTCACCAAACTATTTGGGCCTAAAGTTCTCATCCATGAACCACATACTTGTTACCGATCCACATTAAGACATACAATATCACTCACCAATGCCGTATGTCACTTTAACAGGCTCGGTTTTGCAGAGCATGGCCACACCGCTGTATCCCTCCTTTTCATTTGATGCACTCCAGTACTTGTGTGGGTACTCCGGCATGGAGGTGATATCAGCAGGCAGGGCTTTCTCTGAACACTTGGTCTCCTGCAGGCACACAATGTCTGGATTCTCCTCACGCACCCACTGGAAGAGGGAAGAGGCAAAGTGTCAAGTAAAATCAAGCTTCACGTTACAGATTTTCAGAACCAACTCACATCCAGGCCATTCTTCTTCACCCAGGCCCTCAGTCCATCAACGTTCCAGGAGGTGATCTTCATGTTGGCAGCGCGTCCATCTTTGCTGTTCATTTTGTCAGGGGGATCTTCGTACAAGATGGGGGCTTCAGGTTCCTTAGTCTTCTTTGCTTTCTTTGTAGTCTCTGTAAATGTGCATGAAGAAAGCAGCAAGCACGTTAGAAAATGTTGCATACATTTAGAGTGTGCATTTTGTGCATCCTGCACTACCAGAGGCGGCGTCATTGTCCCCTTCTGCAGTTGCATCCGCTGCCTTCTTGCCTCTTTTCATGCTTGACCTTGCTCTGACTGAAAATGCACTACGTAAACCCACAACACGCACACACAACAGCACAAGCGCCGCTGGGGGGAAAAAGGGAGGTGGGGTAGAAATCAGAAATCAAGTTTTCACACTAGTGTACACAATAGTCACCAAAACTGCAACGTGCTCATGTTGACTTTAGCTTTATTCTCTCCACAGCCTCAAGAGATTGTATCATATGCTTTATTGTATTACACATCGTGATTGTTGTGAAATATTTCCAGTTAACTCTACTTTGCTTGTATTTGCAGAACAAAGAAGGTTTTGAAATGTGGCTTTATGCAGTAGTGTATAAGTGCATGCAGAGTGCGCTTGTAAGGAAGTAGCAGTCTAGCAAGGCTAAATGGCGTGCTGGTTGTATGAAGCACATTTCCCAGGAAGCACTTGTTTTATGTGGACGCACACATTGCAGTCAATGAACAATCATAGTCATCGAACGCAATACACTGACCAAAACTTCAGCAACGTTTGGGCGACGCGCTATGCTACCGCTAGCATTCAATTGGAACAAAGACTGCGGCCTCCTACAAAGAATGAATGGAGACTCTTTCGGGTTATATAGCTTCATTTGCATGTTAGCTGCTACTTAACTGCAAGTATTGCAATTTGAGGCCGAAACTAGAATTTTTTTTATAAGCCAATGCAAATGTCCTTACTTGTACGTTTACCAGGATGCAAAGCCCAGACACGCGCTGCTCTTGAGTAAGCCACTCCTCCTAAAACTCATGCAAAGCACACAGTACAGGCGGAAACAGCTAACTAGCTGGCTATTATTACGTGCATACGCCTAAACCCAAACTTCCTTTAAAATGTGCGAGAACCGACAAGTGATATTATAACAGCATATTATATATTATATGTAATACTGGGGCGTGTACGAAATGATATGCTTCAAACGTATATAGTCATAATATACAGCACATGCATAAACATGCACTTAGTTTCTTACACCGATGCGCACGAACCTATAATTTAACCACATACTTTTCACATTTTGACGTCCTCGTCAATGCCTGATCTAAATTACATAAACATTATTTGCTTACGTAAAAACACAAACCAAACACATATCCGGTATTAATCACTAAAATAATGAAGTCATTACCAGTACTATAGAGTGACTATTTGTGTGTGTATTTGTTGAATTTTTGAGAGAAGTGATTTCGGCAAGAAATCGGTCCTCCGTGTGTGGGTCCTCGAGACTTCATATGGAGAAGTTTAGTTGATATCCTAGGAAGTGACACATTTTAACAAAAGCACGGACTAATGTGAGTTTTTAAGGAGAGTAACACCAATAACTTGATAAGTTTTCGTCTAGTGTAATATCATTTTAGCTGGTTGAAAAAAATCTGGGCTCTTGGCTCTCATTGCTAGCAAAGTAGCCTTATAGTTAGCTGTCAAAAGTAGCTAATATTTTGTTTTCCTAAAGCCTGGGAAGTAGAATGTTTTGCCTTGTTCTTTTGTAACATAATGTCTTTATATGCAAAAAATGTATTTATTTCACATTTGAATATGAACAAATGGAAGTCTATCTCAGCTTGGTATAACAAAACGCCAAAATGATTGTCACTTTTGTTACTAACGTTTCATGATTTTGACTTGTATTTGCCATGTATAAGCCTTAAATTGCATTGTTATTAGAACAAACTGATGACCATGCTTATCTTCAATTATCTCTGAATTGTTTTGTAGCTGCAATGACTGTAGTAATTGGGTTTGAGGGCAGTGCCAATAAGATTGGCATTGGTATCATCAGGGATGGCAAAGTGCTTTCCAACCCTCGGCGGACGTACATTACCCCTCCTGGTCAAGGCAAGCTAAACTGTCACTCAACTATCCATGTACTGTTTGATGTTGATCACATTATGTTTTCCCACCTGATCAGGCTTCTTACCAAGTGACACAGCCAGACATCATCGCTCTGTTGTACTGACTGTCTTGAAGGAGGCTTTGGAGCAAGCTGGACTGAAACCTTCAGACATAGACTGTGTGGCGTACACAAAAGGTAAACATTTGTTCAGCATGCTTTAAAAATAGTAGGATGAAGTCTACTGCATTGTTGCTAAGGACAGACACCAAAACTGGTAGAATTTAAATATACAATGACTGAATGACTTGGCATACAGTTTTGAAATGGACAAATAGCCACAACCTTTATGCAAACAAGTCTGCCGCCAAGCTCAAACATGGTTGAGAATATGACAAGTATATCTGCTGTGCCTCAGCATGTTTACATTAGAATTGCAAGTGTGAGGATTTACATTGGTGTTTTATTGATACTTTAATGATTTATGTCCCTCTCAGGTCCTGGCATGGGTGCTCCCTTGGTGACAGTAGCGTTGGTGGCCCGCACAGTGGCCCAATTGTGGGGTAAGCCTCTCCTAGGTGTCAATCACTGTATTGGGCACATCGAGATGGGCCGACTTATCACTAAAGCCAATAACCCTACTGTGCTTTACGTGAGCGGTGGAAACACACAGGTTAGTGGCAGCTGTATTTACATGGAAAACACAGAGTAAAGTGTATTTGACATTTACGGAAATTAGTATTTTTCTTATTGTTAAAGGTCATTGCATACTCTCAACGCCGCTACAGGATATTTGGGGAAACTATAGACATCGCAGTTGGCAACTGTTTGGACAGGTTTGCCAGAGTCATCAAGGTTGGTGTGCTGTCCTACCAGGAGTACAGTATATCCATTTACATTTGACTGGATCACATATACTTGAACTGTTGAACTCTGCAGATTTCAAATGACCCCAGTCCCGGCTACAACATAGAACAGATGGCCAAGAAGTAAGTGGTGGCAAGATAAAAACAAAACAAAACAAAAAAAAAAACGTTGTGTTTTTGGCTCTGATTAAATTTGCTGTGAATTGTAATCAGAGGCACTCAGTATGTGGAGCTTCCGTATACAGTAAAAGGAATGGATGTGTCATTTTCTGGGATTCTGTCATACGTTGAGGTGAGTGGTTGCTATGATATACTGTATATTGATTTTAAAGTAATGATATGAGTGAAATGTTTTGTTTTTTTCCATAGGAAGCTGCTCATAAGATGCTTGGCTCTAGTCAGTGCACAGCAGCGGACTTGTGTTTCTCCTTACAGGTTAGAATGACTAAAGCAGTTCTCGCATAAAGAGCATCACTATGTGATTATTATTACCATCAGGTGTGTCAAGTTTGTACACGACACATGGAAAATAAAAAACACAAGTAAAACTTAGCTTAGAAATAATTTATACATGAAAGTGAGTACAATCTACCCCTGCTATACGCGGGGGTTACGTTTGAGTTTATGTTTACAGTTAAGACCCCCCTGCTAATGGCGAAAATAATGAATGCACGCACATCTGGGGCTTAATAACAGCGCCGCCATGTGCTGTATTTGTCAGAGAAATTATAAAGCAGGAAACACAGCTGTGGTGAATGTTTTGCCAAATTGTCACCCTTTTGCGTGCAGAGGTTCAGGAGTAGAGTTACACCATGGGGTGTCCTAATTATTTCACACGACTGTAGCTCAAATGGAGCACAAAGGTCTGTAAAGCATGTTAAAGCAACCCCTTCTTGTAATTTCCCCCCATTGATGATAATTTGGAAGACACATGAGTGAATAGTTCATGGTGAACACAGATTACCTACTTTACTGGCCTATAATAGTGATGGACCAGAGTCATTTGCATCAGTTTGTTTCAATTCAGAGCTCATGTTGGATGAAAAAGAATTAAGTCAGAATCATTACGTTCCCTTCCTGCAGGAGACTGTGTTCTCCATGCTGGTCGAAATCACAGAGAGGGCCATGGCGCACTGCGGCTCCCAGGAAGTCCTCATTGTTGGTGGTGTTGGCTGTAAGTACGTCTGTAACCTTTAATGCAAAGAGTTGATATTCTAAAATGTTTTTTTTTCCCCAAAAGCTGCTTTTTTTGCTTGTCTTTACATTATGTAGGCTCAAGATAAAATGGATTATATCTAAGTCTAAGCTTACAAAAATGACAATGCATTCACAGGTAACGTGCGTTTGCAAGAGATGATGGGAGTGATGTGCTCAGAAAGAGGTGCTAAACTTTTTGCCACAGACGAAAGGTAAGCCAGTACATGCTTAAACTGAAATTGTATTTACCAGTGTAAATTTGCAACTGTAGTGGGAGCCCCAGAGCCAAAAGGAAAAAAAAATCCCAAGATAAAAGATATGTGACTTTTTTGTGACTTTACTAAACTCATCCCTTTTACAAGTGATTTTATTCCATCATGCGTCACACTTGTACCGTAATGTCCGATTGAAGAATTTATAGGAAATGTTTCAATGTGTTGTCTGTGTCATAAGATCAAACTGATTTGACCTCACTATTGTGTACTTTAAACCAAAAAAAAAAATGGCCACCGTGTACCATAGATTCTGCATTGACAATGGCGCAATGATCGCTCAAGCCGGCTGGGAAATGTTTCGATCTGGCCAAGTGACTGAGCTGGAGGACTCATGGATCACACAGAGGTATTAAGATCTTGATTTGAAGTAAGGTGTAAGTTTTCTTTTAACACCCAATGCTCCTGTTGTAGGTACAGAACAGATGAAGTGGAGGTGACGTGGAGAGATTGATCAGTGGAAACATTTGCTCAGTCACATAAGCATCTTGGGAACAAATGTGGACTCCAACTTGACTCCCAGGTAGCTGCCTAAACTGCAGCATCAGCAGGGTGATACCGTGCATCTGACAAGTTCTATAGCTGAAAGACGGAACTCTAGTGTGTGGAGGTGGGGAGTTGAGCCATTGATGAGATCAACTTTCCTTAAATGGACCACTCACCACCTCCTGCACACTCAAGGCCTGCCAAGAAAACCTGTTTTACCATCAGCAATGGGACAATACTCTACTTCCAAGTGGCCATTTGATGTTTCGTCCTTTTAAAAAGACACCTGTTGCCAAATGTTACACACTTAGAAGATAATCCAGAGGGTAAAAAGTCTAATTCCCAATAAATAAACAGTCGCATGTCATGTTTATTCATTTTTATTAAGCAATACTGTTCACTTACATTCCTCCTCCAGTGTAAATTTTCTCAAAAAAAAAATCAATATTTAACACTGAGCTCCCTTATGGATTTATGAGCAACATTCACCTGATTAGAAACCAAATAAAGAAAAAACAGGGGAAAACAGCATTAAGATCTGACAGAATTAAAGGGCGAATTCTACTGTGCTTTTGAATACACCCCTCTGTAAACCGAAGACATTAACAGTAAAACTAGCAGGTAGAAGACACCTCGAATGGAGTTAGGAGTGGGTGAAGAAAAAAAAAATCACTGAGTTTCTCACACAGGGATTGGTCATAACAGATTTATCTTTTAAGAAAGTGCTTGATTGACCACTCGCTTTACACGGGACAGTTTCAAAAAAAAAAAAAAAAAAAACAAGGGTTGTGGGGGGGGGGGGGGGGGGGGGGGGAGATGACAAAGTCATGTACAGCTTCTCAAAGATTTATATATTAAAAAAAAAAAAAAAAAAAAAAACCCCGCTCTACACATACAAGCTAAAATTTATTAGGTGATGGAACAACGGTCTGATTACTTAAGGCAGACTTGTTAATATAAGGCGATTAAAAAAAAACAAAACAAAACTGTAAGATCTCAAAGGAGTTAGTCCAAAGTGTCTGTGTGGCTTTGCATGAAGACATCATCCTGAGTGCAGTGTTTGAAAGGGGACTCAAAGAATTGTCCGTCGTTATTTGTCTTAATGTGCATGGAGATGTGTTGTGTGTGTGTGTGTGTGTGGGTTTATATACGCTTTGGATTTCCTCATGCCGCTATGCTGGATGCTCCCGGAAGTCCTTGTACCACACAACCCTTTTTGGATCTAAAAAAAAAAAATGAACAAAATCGATCACTCTTCATAAGTTGTTGGCTACACAGTAAAAACTGACATCTAAGCAAGATTAAATAACTGAAATCGGTGTCACAAATACTTATTTTTGACTAATAAGATGTTTTCCTCTTTCTTCAATTTACTTATGTAAATATGTACTAAAATCTTGAGCTACGTTACTTCAAATACACTATGTTATTGAATTTTGGTTAAGTACATTTTCTCAACATAGAAAGTGCTTTGTGAGGAAAAAATGTGTAGTTTGACCATGATTTTCAGGTAATTCTTGAATTTTAGGCATCAGTACAATTTACTCTGAACCGTACAAATGTAATACTGGACAAATGCTGGGTTAAACTAAAAGGGCTTATTTCATTTTGTTTATAAGCATTTATAAATACATGCAGGCAGGGCTGGGTTTACATATAGTAAAAATCAACTAAAACTACAGATTGCAGATGTTACATGTCACTGACCCATTTGACAAAGTAAAGTGGATGTGCTCAATTTGACATTTTTGCCTTACCTTTTTTCTGTTTGTTGCAGATTGCATTCCATTCTGCAGAGAGAAAAAACAGTTGAAACAGTTACAATTATTACCTTTTAAGTAAAAAAAAAAAAAGACAAGACTATAAAAGACACTTACCTCTATTGTGAAAGTTTAAAGCCTCCATTAGATGGCGACAACTAAGCAGCAGCTCCCCGTTGTTCACATCTATGTCAGGTTGTGAAGGTGGGGCAGTGGAGGTAGCGAAAGGGGGCTGCCCTGTGACAAGTGTGTCAAGCGGTGGGTCTACTGGTGCTTGTGTGTCTGTGGGTTGATGTGGGGGGGAGTCGGTGGTGGGATGGTTGGAGCCCTCTGACACGGGTCTCGTCTCGCTGATGAAACTGAGACCCCATTGGTTCTGTAGCAGAACACCAATGGCGGGACGGTCCTCCTCCAGAATGCCGCTTGGTGTTTTCGCCTTCACCTTGGAGGCGTAGCTGACAGCCGGCTGCAGCTTGGCGGGGCTGTCCTGCACTGGGAAGGCAGGCGGGGGCTTGAGCAGTGACAGACTGTCCCCTACCCACCTATCTTTCTGATTCACCTTTGGGGGGCCGTTGAGCCCCTTCTGGCTTTCCCTGCGAACGCTTCGGCCTTTGTGCTGCTGGCCCTTGCGTTCCTTTTCCCGGCGGTAACTGAAGGTGTGCGTGTGGCCCGGTCCGATCAGGTCCGATTCAGGCGAGAGCTGCCGGGACTGTTGCTCCCCTCCAGAGACGCAGCCTCCACCCCCGCCGCCACCACAGTTACCAGAGCCGGGAGACAGACGTCTGTTTCGAATGTGCGGCTCTGAGTTGGTGCTTGAAACAAGAACTGCTGGGTCACACAGGGAATCTGAGTCACACACAGTGTTGCTAGCTTCCCATGTACCTGGGAGACAATAAAACAAGACAGTCAGTCATTTACAACTTGCAGGGAAACAGACGCCGCCTGGAATGTGCTTGCATACCCCTCAGAAAGTAGGCAGTTGCGCCCCTGGTGTGAGATCAAAGAAATTTCCTATATGTCACTGGCCGGGTTAGCCTTCCCCAAGCGCCACATTGCACAGACACGAGTAAAGTGAGGTCTACATACGCATTCCCATGGCCCTTTACACATACCTCAAAAGAAAATTCGAGAAACTACACCGTAAATAAACACCAAGTAGGCAATTTCGGACGTTCAACTGGGTTTTGTTGTGCGTTGCTAAAAGCTAGGAGACCCTGTTAGCAAACTTTTATTAGCATCGTCATGATATGATGAAATATTCGACGTTATAAATAAGTCGCCCATCATTACATTGAGTACACGTGTATTTTTAACAGAGTCTTAAAATCAACAACTGTCACAAGCGGATTGGCCAATGTTTACTGACATTCTTAGATTGTATCGAAGTGTTAGCACGTTAGCCAAAGTTTCGTAACTGCCCATTCAGAGCAAAGCGGGCAGCAGGCTCTTTGGGCTAGCAGTGTTAGCAACGTCGGCGAAGATAGAAATAACTTCTCAAGTTCGTCAGTTCTGCGCAATACATCGAAGGGTTGAATAAACATACCTGTCTTGATATGCATGTCTTTTCGCTGAAAGTGTCGTTGAGTCCGCACCGTTAAGTTAACTTTTGTTTACAGCGTTTGGATAACGTCAGCTGGCTGGCTTGAGTCCTGCTTCCACCACCAGGAAACGACACCGCAATGTGGGTGGAACAGGAAGTAGCCCGGCAAATAAACTGTCCGGCGCGAAACATGGGAGGGGACCAGCGGTAACGTGCCGACAACCACGTGGTCAAAAGGCAGGGTCGAATTTTCTTCAATACATCACCTAATCATCCACATTTAGGCACATAGTGTTATTGGATTAGTTAACGCAACCAAATAATTCCATGTACATAATGTAAACAATACAGAATAGGTTAAGAACACCTCAGACAGGGGTGTCCAAAGTTTTTCACCAAGGGCGCATATAGAAAAAAATGAAAGGATGGGTGGGCGCCCACCCATCCTTTCATGCCGCGCGGCACTTTGATATATTTTGTAAACTAATAAAATGCTAAAACAAATCCAATGTAGGTAAAACAGTAGATCCTCGTTATTTGCGGGTTTGTGCTTCAAATCCATTGTGAAAGGCGACAAAACGCAAATAATGGCCACACCCAAAAAAACCCTAAAACATTTTAAACGTACATAACATACATAAGTCTGAAAAGTTGGAAATGTAGGATACGACCCTTTTAAGAAGTGAAGGAAGACAAGAACGTTAGGAATATTAGCATAGTTATGTAACCTACAGTAGGATGACCATATTTTGATGACCGAAAAACCAGGACACTCAGCCAGGCAATGAAATACTGAAATGATACTCAGAATTTACTCAAAGGTGCCTTATCATTTCAATACCATTAAAGTATGCATCTCCTCTGTATGGATAGACAATTGTTATATTACAAAATACTATCCATAACCAAAGACAGAAATTCCAAACGAAGAATGTTCAAAATCCAGCACGAAAATGATTCCTAAAACAGAACAACAAACCCGAGGTCAAATGCTTGTTATGTTTTGGAATGTAACTAATATTTTGGGGAAAAATGTGCTCTCTAAGGCAGGGGTGCCGCCAGGAATTTTGCATCCCCCATTTTTATTAAATGTTTACATATTTTAGAGTCCCTGTTCGCCAGGGGCTCTTGAAAGTCGCCTAACTTTTCCCCCTGTATGGCGCCCCTGCTCCCTACAATGCGTAACCTTCTGCATGCTCCACTTTCTCTTTGCTGTCGAGTGTGTTTTTACATGCAAAGGATCCATGCTGAGCTCTTATCAAATGCACTTCTGCCACCTTGTGACCGTTTTTATGGCTTAAAACTGCTCTAAAAGTGACATTTAGTGTGCAGTTGCATCGTCACCTCTTTTTGCCTCTTGTGCAAAAAAACTTACAGTATATGTCTTTGGGATTGGGCGTTCGGGTTTATAAAAATGTAGAAATAGGTCTTTGTTGCCAGCGATTTAGACATTAATATTTGTGTTATTTTGAGGGACAGCAAATTTACAGTTATAGAAGCTGTACACTGACTACCGTGTATCACGGTATCATGTGTATTATGTCCCATGAACAGCTGTAATAAAATATTTGCAGAATTGTGAAGGGTGTACTGACTTTTGTTTTGTCAAAACTATTTTGGAGGTATTTTTTTGGCTATCGTATTGTGTTTTGACAGTAAAAAATGCGACCCATTTGACCCTTGTCTACACATTACAACACAAACAAGAGTCTTTATCAGGTGTTTATTAATTTCAGACTGCTAATTGAACCAATACCTCCCTCTCTATGTGTGTCCGTGAATGTCTCTTCAGCCTCGTTGATGAAGAAAAGCTCTTTTTGCATACCAAGCAGCTATGTGGCTTCTCGCCGGTGTGTGTCCGTATGTGCACACCCAGGTCGGAGGAGCACCTGAACCTGCGCTCACAGTGGGAGCATGGATACGGCTTTTCTCCCGTGTGGATCCGCTTGTGGAGAAGAAGCTCGCCGGAGGTCAAGAAGGTCTTCCCACATTGAGCGCACTGGTACGGTCGTTCACCAGTGTGAGTCAGGTTATGCCGGATTAGCGATGTTGACTTGGCGAATCTCTTCTCGCAGTGAGCGCACGCATATGGACGCTGTCGCGTGTGCATGTTGACGTGTTCGCTCTGTGCCCGCTTGGTCTTAAAGCTCTTGGGGCACTGCGAGCAAGTGAAGGGGCGCAAGCTGCTGTGGCTGTGCTGATGTCTAACCAGCTCTCCGTGTGTGAGGAAGGTCTTATCACATGTATTGCACACGTATGGTCTCTCGCCAGAATGTGTCCTCTGGTGGCGTGTAAGACTTGCCATTTGGGTGAAGCTCTTCTCACAGGAGGAGCATCGGAAAGGCCTCTGGTCGGTGTGAGTCAGTAGATGTCTGTTTAAGGTCTGGAGCTGCATGAAGCTCTTCCCACACTCTGTGCACGAGTATGGACGCTCTCTAGTGTGGACGTGCCTGTGCTTGTTCAGGAGCCACACGTGTGTGAATTTTTTGTCACATTCGCAAGCAAACGGCCGCTCGCCTGTGTGTTTCATCTGGTGTCTCTTTAGGTCTGATGCTCTGCTGTAGATCTTCTCACAGAGGGAGCATTTGTACTGGCGCTTCAACGCATGCTTTTGTCTGTGTCTGAGCCGCTCCAGGACGGTGCTGAAGCACTCGTTACATTTTTTGCATTTGTACTGAGCAGCCACGCTCTGCTCAGACGAAGCGCCTTCTGCCGCCACCATCGCTATGTCGAGGGAAGGGTTACAAGTCTGCCCGCAGGCACTCCGCTCAAAGTGCAATTTGAGCAAGCCCATCTGAGTGAACGCTTTCCCGCACTGGGAGCAGAGGAAGGGTCGCTCTCCAGTGTGAATGCGCTTGTGCCTGCTCAAATCCCAGGAGTTCTGGAAGCCTTTTTTACATTCTGTACAGGTGTAGGGCCGCTCTCCCGTGTGCGTCCGCATGTGACGTGTCACATCTGAGGCACGCGTGAACGTCTTGCCACACTCTTTACACGCATGAGGGTCTGGCCTGTCGTGAATGGGGGAAGGTTTGGGGAATTTTGGGCGGTGGATCTTATTCTTATTCTTCTGCTGGGCCACGGAAGGGAGTTTGCTGTAATGTTCCGGGTGGTTAAGTTCAATGTGCTGCTGCAGGTATGACTCTTGCATGTGGAAGAATGGACAATGGGAGCAAGCAAACACCTGAGTGGACATCTCCACAGCGGCACCTACAAGTGACACATAAGTGGACAATGATGTAAGTTTCAAAAGGAAAGCCAGACCAATATTGTATAATATTAAACATGTTTAAAAAGTTAAGGTTGTAAATGCAGTGTTGTAAATGCAGTGTCCTTGTGTGTTATATTGTTCCTGCTTTCTAGCCGTGGGGTTGAAATGATGCCTGCTGAAGGCTCACCTTGAGAGCTCAGGCACTCCAAGGACTTGAGGTGCTGCAGGAGAGGCTTCAGATCAGCGGGGTTGGAGAGTACTTGCACACAGTCGTTGAGCACAGAGGGACCAGATGTCAGCCATGACACAGTCTGGAAGTCAACGTAAGCAAAGTGGTGAGCAAGAGTCACATGTCATGTACACAAATCTATCGCTATGATGTGTCACGTCTTACCTGAGTGAGGTCAGGCACCGGCAAGAGTTTCTCCAGTTTGGAAAGAAGCTCCCACATGAGGAGCTGCATATCTGTGTCATGGCTGAGACCGTACTGCGTTGGGAAAACATCCTGGGAAGGAACATGGTGGTTAACTTAAAGAAAGTGAGGAATGTAGTATAAAATAACAAAAAACGTGCCTGATAAAAACGCTCCCTTTCAGCTGGATCTCTAAGGAGGGTTTGAATAAGCTCCATGAAAATGCCCTCCTCTGCATCTACCTCAGCATCACCGCTCTGTAAGAAATTAGCGCTACTACTGGGAATGGATGCAGCAAAGCTGATGAATGTGTGTCTCAGACAGAACTGACTCACTCCTCTGTGTCCTGGCGGCCGGATTCGCGCCAAGTGAGGTTAAATACACGACATGTTCGCCGCTTCCTCTTTTCGGCACAGCTCAAGAATGATCTGTGGATGGATTTGTGGTCAACGGACCACAAACTCAGTGGGTAATTCTTAGCTCCACGAATGCACCTCAACTCACCTTAGCTCTCAGTCGAAGAAGCAGTGTGCCGCGCTGCTTTGCACTGAGGAGGTCAGGTACAGTTTCTGTCACCAAGGTCACGAACTCATCCAGTTTGTCATAATCAAGGACGTGTCTCTGCTGAGCCACTTGCCACATGGCTGCAGAGAGCAGCCGTACAGGAGGGATCAGAAGCCTCATTGAAGACAATGGCAGGAAGATATCTGTAGCACCACACGATAGTGTCAACATCATACGAACTGAAACAGATTCACTCAGGATTGCATTGTTTACAGGTTGGTGCTGCTTTCTCTGAACCTACTTCAGTCAAGTTCTAATAGAAATCCTCATTACATAAAACAATGTATGCAAATATGTTTAAAATATCCACATATTACTATCTTTGCTTAGTTTGATATTGTAGTAGTCTTGGCAGCTTTGTTTGCATTATCCGACTACCATCACGATTAGCGTATTAAGTATTGCCATTTTTAATCTAACAGACATGAACATAACTTGATATGCATTTAAAACGGACCTGTGTTTTCCAATCGACAGGCACTGACAGTCGTCGCCATAACAGCACAGACGTTACAGATACATTACGCTGAATGTAAAACGGAACTTCCTACTATAAAAGAGGAAATACGCGTCCTTTATCAAAGTAAAAGCACGCATTTTCAATGCTTGTGCGTTAGAATTGTTTGCAAAACTGGCCTAAAATTTGACAGCTTAATTTATCCCACATTTAGCTGTACACAAGAGAAGAATGTACATGGAAATCACAATGGCTTTATTTTGTAGGTGAGTAAAGCAAGACTGCAAATGAAAAACAGTCCCCCGAAAGCAGTTTCACAGCGTGCAAATTCCAAAAAATACGTCTTGAGTGACTTCACATTTCATCGCATTCTGCTGTCTCTTATCACCGCACTCTGGATCACTGAGTAATGTCAATACTATAATCAGGTCTGACATTACCCCTTTCTCCCCAGGCTTTGGGTGTTTATCAAGGCAAAAAGGAGACACAGAACAAACCTACTATTACATAAATACGGAGCAGATCTGTTAGTCAGGGTCACAGTTATGGTTGTAACATACCACCAAATACCATCGAGGACGTTTCAAAGTCTGAATAAATACACAATTTGCATGGAATAGATCATTACAACTGACAAGGAGGTTGTATTGTGAGGAATTGTGTGGTTGAGGTCATGACAACAGTGTATAATGCACATTTCCAATGTTTTGACATCAGAAATGTCGCACAGGATGTCAAGTTGTGTTAAATTCAGTCGAAGCAGGGTTAGCATTTATCAGGATGCTCCCACGTCTTCAGTCTTCAACTTGCTTCCTCTTAGGGCCAGCCTGGAACAGAACCGTGACATTTTATATAGCAAACAATTAAATTCAACTCAAGACAGCAAAAAGAAATCTGATATAGCCAGAATATATAAAAAATGTTAAGCAGACTTAAAGGAAAATGGCATCATCCTTATTAATTAGTCTGTCAAAGACGTTACACATAGACGAGATTTCCGATGACAGACTGTTGGCGAAGACGTTCCTATTATTTACACAATTACATTTATAGGAATTTATTAAGGCATAGGTTACCTAATGTGCCTTGTATTTTACAGCACACGCACGTCTACTCGTGGCCAGTCACTACCATTAGCACATCATAGAAAAATGGTAAAATAACAGCATTTCAGTTGCCTTTGACTAGCAAGCACTTTAGCAACTTCCGTAGCCGCCGAACTTCTTCCTCCACTTACCATTTTACGGTACTAAGAAATACATGACCAAGAAAAAGACGACGTCAAAGACAACGAAGAGCCAAAAATCAAACCAATAAGAGTGTTTCGGTATAGACACCAGTGTTTCTTTCGATTTGCAAATGTCTTCATCTCGCTTGCCTGCTGATGGTCCCATGTTGGCGTAGGTGATATGGTGCGTTCAGGTTCAAATTAGAAGTCGGATTTTTTAGTTACTCTTTGCAATGGCAATAGGGACGGGCCCCCGAATTCGAAAAAGCAGAAAATTAACAACATTTGCTAACACCACATTCCTAAATTCTTTCAGTGCTGCCAATTGCATCAACAGGTACAGGAAAACTGTGTTTTAATTGTGGAAACTTATGTCAGTGGCGTATTAACGACCTGTAATAACCTGTATTTGGACAAGACGTAAATACGGAGTTAACCACGAATTGAGGCCATTCATTCAGATATATTCATACATTGTTTTTAATTATTATTTTATATTCCAATCGACATTGGCATTGTCGTCGCTTTTGGTTCGATTGGAGTTGAACGCCACACAACCCTACAACGGAAGCGGAGATAGCATTGTGCCACCCTTCAAAATTAAACGTCGTTATTTTATATTATCTCGAGTCTTGCTTAAATATTTTACCCATCGTGCTTTATTTACCAATGTGCATAAATAAGATAACACAATAGAAAGAAAATCGATGTGCGAGAACACAACATTACATTGTAAAACCGATACAGAAATTAGAGTCCCAACAAGGGCCGCTTTAACGCAATAGGGGACATGACTTCCATCGGGGGAAACAACCAGCAGGAGGCGTTAGTAATCCGGGCCACAACGATTGCTACATGAAATGGTTGTAGAGGAAATTGAAACCGGAAGTAAAAGAACAATACGCAATGGTGATGTGCGTGACAGATACCACTGGTGTCCTTTCCGATCCGATACCGAGTAAAACTCAGGCTGGTAGAGGAGATACTGATCCGATACTGACATTTTGTGCAAATTCACCTTATGTGGCTGGTAAATGTTAAAAAGTAGTATATTTCACATCATAGCATAAAGAATACCAGGCATTTAATTAATTATATTATCAATTGAAGTAAATTATTAATTTAAATACATTAATAATTGATGTAATGTTTTTAAATTATTTTAAAACCTTAACTATATTGAGGTAGCGGGGTGATTTACAATATAGCCAAGCTAAAATACAACAGCAGAAAAAGAGTACAAAATCATATGAAACACATGAACATTGTATTTTAAACAATAAAGAAAAAAATAAGTAAAATAATAAAATCGTTAAAATAAACGATTCATTATTAAGAGCTATAATAAAAGAATGACAACTTTATCCACAATTCACACTTGGCTCAGTTTCAACAGACAAACATGACCTCAAATGACTGAGGCATCAAAAATATCAATATCTTGATTTGAGAATTGATTTTAGAGCATAAAGAGCCGGTCCCGTAAGTATCGATATTTCAGTATCGATCCGCACACCACCAGTACAAACGACAAGAAAGCGTCGTGTCGTGCACGTGTGTTAAAATGTAACAATGTCTTCACTGTCAACATCTTGAGGTTAATATTATCACCCGGGAATCAACATTTAATTGTGGGAAAACACACCTCAGCATTTTCTGCCATCTTATATTATTGCATTGATCCAATAATGACGCTAGTGCTTTTTTAAAACACATGCATGGTTCTAATGCAGGTTCTAATGTCCGTCCAAAGTGCGGCCCGGTGACCATTTGCAGCCCGCAGCATGTTTTTCTTTGGCCTGCGGCACATTGTAGAAATAAAGTAAAAATAAATAAATAAACTAAGAAAAAAAAATAGATCTAAAAGGAAAAATGTAAAGAGAAGAAGTGGAATTCTGAACAAGACGTTTTGGCATAAAGTGGGGGGAAGCTGTGCATTTAATTCGGAACACTTGCACAATTAAATGACACCTGGATCGAAGGCTCTGGTTTTAATTTTAAAAATAAGTCGACAAACACATTTTTGCTTGTGTGACACCAAATACCATTTATTATTAGGGCTTTACAAAGACTACAAAATCCTCCAGATGAGTTAAATCACTGTCTCTGTCTATTTACATGATATGTTACATACAAATGTACAAAATATAAAACATTTAAGGACAAATGTTTCACCCAAAAAAAGGAATTTTCTCCTCTCCAACCAGAGTAAATGCTAAGGGCTTTAATTGAGAACTGCTGCAAATCTAATGGTGTACACTGACCGGGGTCAAAGTTCAGCCATCTTGGGAACTAATGGCCTAGAACGGAGTCTGTTAGATACTCTGGTGAATCTCAGCCTGTGTAACCATAGCAACACCCCTTAACATGCACGCCACATGGCGAGGCTTGGCTGCAGAGACGCATGAAGCTGACAGTAGGATTGTAGAGTTGAGGGTTGTCCTGAGGTTGGATGTCTCAGATGGGCGTTGACTGACCAGTAGCACCTGTTGCTTGTTATACAGTACGGTGTCAAGGTCAGCTTCAGTGCCTCCGCAGCCGGCAAGCCTCATTAGGCTCCAATGTTCAAAGAGGAAGTCGAACGGCATCCAATGACTGTTATACGGCAAAGATGGGAGCATACTGGAAAAGTGCACAATTGTCAGTTTGTGATTTTTGTGGAATTTATTATTACCTGTACACAGTGTGCCTCCTGCACAGGCAGACATCACAAGACACACGCCTGTTTCGGACAGCATGTTTGACTTTTTGCATCTTTTTTTGTTTTTCTTTTAAACTCTCTACAATAATTTAGCAGGTTAGTTAGTAATGCATCTTTGACTCTCTGTGCAAGACTGAAGTATTTACAACCTGCCCAAGTGTGCAAAACCAACCAAAGAGGACAATCAAAAAAATGGCTTCCGTCCGATACATGTATACATAAAGGTAAATATCTCTTCTTGATTCTTTCCCCTGTTAAAAAGCTCAAAGCATGCTCGTCAGGCTAAAAAAAAAGCAGTTTGGTTGTGCTCCTTTCAGTTCAAGTGAGCCCAGCTCAACTGGGCTAAAAAAACAAAACAAACCCAAACCCAACCCTTTTAATATAATATATACTGTGTGTGTGTGTGTGTGTGTGTGTGTGTGTGTATATATATATATATATATATATATATATATATATATATAGAGTGTTTTCCCATATATATATATATATATATATATATATATATATATATATATATATATATATATATATATATATATATATATATAGTACAATATTGGTCTGTTTCGAATTCATATACATGAACTCTTCATTTTGCACTTTATACTAGGAGTGATAAGAAATGGAAGAGGCTGGTTTTGACAAAGCAAGGAAGCAAAGCATCATCGTCGTCATCATCCATGTCAGCCTCTTCTTATTAAATGGAAGCAAACTTTTTGCACATTTAAGGCAACGAGAAAGCACCAATATCACTGTTCCCTTGTTAAAGTGTTTTTCCATCCAGATTACTTTACGGATCGATGCATATGTCGTTTTGCGCCTAGAAAGACTGTATTGTTGATGAGCTGCAGTTGCGCCAATTGTTAATATGGGCAGACGGCCACAGGAGGGCGCTGCCTGCCTGTTTATTGTGCAGTCCAGCTCCTTGCGGGACCCAACTTGATCCACCGCGGCGTTGTGTTAAGTACGTCAAGCGCGCGCACTTTTTGGCAGTAACACAAATGGGCAAACGTTGGCACTTATCCATTTTGTTCACAGTAACGTTAATGTGGCTGACAATGCACGCTTCGTCTGATGGCTGCTGACATGCAGGGCAGGGAGGGGGCGTGTCAGGGTGGAAGACCAGCACCCCGGGGCTCACCTGCATGTGTCTTACTATAAATATTCATTCAATTCTCTTATGTCTGCTTGCCAATCACATAGAGGCCAGCAGCTATCATGCCCTGCTCAAGGGCCCTTTGGAAGGCTACATTGTTGGTCACATGGGGTGTTTGGACCAATGAATACCTCTCTGTCTTTATAAGTGCATCTGTGTGAGTCTGAGAAGCACCTCTGTAAACAAGGAAATACAAAAACAATAGTACCTGCCCTCCTCTTTCCCACGTATTGTAAACATCTGTGATAAACTAAAAAAAAAAAAAAAAAATCCAGCTCCGTGATGCTAACCTCCAAAACTGGACGTCCCTGTGTGCACTTATATGAAAAGTTGTATTCCAAATCTGGGAATTCTCAACAAACTTCTAGCAGGATAGTTGATGTTTTGCCCTTCAAATTCTTTTACTTGATATCATCACTTCTGACTTTGGATCATACAACCGCTCATATATGCACTAAAGGTGTGCAGGACCAAACGTGAATCTCATAACGCAGACTCCAGCGAGGAGTCCAGCTGGTCGTCATGGTGACTGGTGCTGTCGCTGTCGCAGCTCTGCGTGCTGGAATAGTTGGCTGCCTCCTGCAGCCTCAGCAGCATGTTCATCTGCACGCATGCAAAGCACAAGAAAAAACATCAGTGTTTACATTGGTTTTAGGTTATAGGACTGATAGGATAATATTCAATTATGGCATCACAATCCACTATGAGGTAACAATCGCAAATTCTATGTTTATGATATGCTAAGGATTGTTTTTGTCCCTCACCAGGGGGTCACCCTCCGTGTCGCTCTGGGACACCTGCTTGGACGAGGCCCCCTCCTTGGACGAGCTGTAACCGTCGTAGCCCACGTCCTCAGGCCTCAGCTGGAGCAGCGATTGGCCTTCCTGCTGCAGGGAAGCTGCGTTCCATGGGTATGTGTCGCTCACCCACTTGCATGGATCTTCCCATGTGGCCCTTTTGCCATACAGCTGTATCAGAAAGTAGAAAAAAAACAAGTGTATTTCAGTGTAAATAACAATAACTACCATATTAAATGGCCTCCGAGCTGTACACATGCACACATCTGGCCAATGACTGCATGGTGCATTTATGGGTCACTGCAATCTGTAAGCCCTATGGGTCAACATGGACCGTCTGCTCTTTACAGACGAGGACCAATTAATGCATTTAACAGACGGAAGGGGTCAACTGAGTAAAGCTGTCATAGACATCAGCTGACATCTGCTGAAACGGTGAAACTGAAGTGGCATTACTGCGTAGCGCCGAGTTTGCCACAACGTACCTGAAGTCCTTCTCTGACAGCCTCCAGCAGGTAGGGCACGAGGGAGTAGTTCCACAGGTCAGTGAACCACACTCTGGATCCCTCCACATCCATGGGACAGGACAGGAACAGACGGGGACCTGGGGGGACCACAACGCAAGTAGGTCAACATGCATCCGTCCAAGTGGTCATCAGTCAATTAGTCAATTGTATGGTGATTGTGAATGGGGAATAGCAATGCATCCACTGAAGAGTACAGTTTGGTACAGTACGGTACACTTTTTTTTTTGCATTTCTAGTGTCAAATATTGTGAAGCAGACCAAAATAACTATCTGTACCCTTCTGTTGGAGTACTAACCAGTGGTCATTGCGCCGCAAAAACTGAAACCTAAGCAAGATTAAATACCTGAAATCTTATTTTTGACTTACAAGAATATTGCACAACACAGCAGCAACAACAGAACCGATGTTGTAATAGCGGGAAGGTGCAAATTGCTCAGTCAGCATTAATGGCACTGATGAGTTAATTATCCACATCAGTACGGTAACATGCATGACTTACACACCAACACCAACAGAGTGCCACAAGCAACATTTTAAAGTGCACGCAGAGGCACATACAGTAAAGCAAATTCTGACCACACATGACACTTTGAATGCAGCTACTACCACCTTGTGGAGTTAATAAAAATTACATCAGAAGGTTGCCTACAGCCACAGCTGTTAATGCTCATGTTGATGTAGATCGCCCACCCTCCTACTTTAGGACCCTCTGTGATGAATTGATCAGGGACATATACAGAGTCTTATTTCACTTGAGTGGTTTTGCAATAAATTGCTCACTCAAATTGATTTTGTCACACTCCCATTTCTTCTTTTTGCATTTTGAAGCTCTACTTAGAAATTCCTGAAGATCCAAAAGTGCAGATTGTGAATTCTTGACATTTTTCAACTGGTCTTAAAATTTTGCTCAAGAGTGTAAACGTTTAAAAAAATATCTCAGATTTTAGTCACTAAGAAAAGTGACATATTAAAAAAAATCTTGCTCCTCCAAAATAAGTACTTATGACTGTGATTTCAAATATGCAGTCTTGCTTGGATGTGAGTTTTTGCTATGTAGTAGGAAGCTGGACTCGACAGCTGCCATCCCAGTGTAGCGTGTGTCTCACCTATGGTGACATCAGAGGAGCTGTGCGCCTCCAGGAAGTTGTTGAGGTGCTGCCACGTCTTTGGAATCCAGTCGATGATCTTAATCAAGTCATTGCTGCGCATGTTTTTGGTGATCTCCGTCTCGATCAGCTTCCTCCGCTGGAAACGACCCAGGAAGCCTTTCACGGGCTCCGTGTGGTTGGTGCACAGCACCCACCTGTGACACACCGTCAGCTCACTTTACAGATGATGCCACTTGTGCTGAGTCAGTAAAAAGAGCTTTGGGGCTTGTTTGACTTTAGGATGATGACTCACATTAAATTAATGTGCGTGTCAGGAGTCAAACAGGTTTAAGGTACTCCCATCTTATTGTCTATTAATTTAGTCATAACTTGCAGGCTGATTTGACTGTAAGTGTTTCCAACTTTATTCTGCTACGTTTGTGGTTTTGTAGGCAATACAACACATGACACCAACCTGAAGTTGTGATGGAGCTCCAGGTTGGGAGAGGAGGAGACCCCCTGGTTCATGGTCCCAATGACATAGGGGCTAAAGCAGAACACAAGGTCATTGGTCGATATTTTCATTCATTCATTTGTGCTCACAAAAACCTCACATT
The DNA here is from genome assembly GCF_027744805.1 of Dunckerocampus dactyliophorus. Classification (NCBI taxonomy): domain Eukaryota; kingdom Metazoa; phylum Chordata; class Actinopteri; order Syngnathiformes; family Syngnathidae; genus Dunckerocampus; species Dunckerocampus dactyliophorus. The sequence goes on from NC_072833.1 coordinate 7,476,324, forward strand.
TCCTAAAGTGCTTGAGGGATAAAGCTCACCATTTATGATACTTGCAGTTGAGGAAGCCATTGAATATGTCGCTGAGTGAGCTAACATGATGGAGGTTGTCCAGAATAACCACGGTGGGGAGTTTTGTGTCCGTCCCCTCGGAGTTACATCGCTCGGCAAGGTTGGACAGGTACTGACGAAGATCCTAGAAGAGAAACGAACCGTGAGGTAAGGACCAAAGTGTCTTGATTTATTATTATTTTTCAATACTTAACTTATAGCTTGTGAATGCTGAAAATGAGTAAAATACATTTGAACTGTATCGTGTATATATTTTAGTTTATTGTTTAGTGTTAATGTCAAATTACCAGGAAATTACCATTGATTTTGATATTTATTTTGACATTTTAGCTGTTCTTGTTTTTAAAATCAATGACTGATTGTGTATTTTATTGTATATTTTTATAAATAGGTATATTTGTATATTTTATAGATCTATTTTGTATTGCTTTATTGAAAAGAGCCTTTTAGTTTCTTGAAAAGTGCTTCTGAATAAAACGTATTAAAACGTAAAAGGTAACATTAAAATGGAAATCAATAAAAAATGTTAAAAAATACCAAAACATATATAAAAAAGTGTAATATCAGTGGTGTACCTACCTTGCTGGAATTTTGGTCCACGTTGAAGCTGGCCACATTGTGCTCAGTCACCTCCTGGCCCATTTGGGAAATGATGAACTCGGCCAGCTTTGCAGCCAGAAAGGACTTGCCGGTACCGCTTGGTCCTGAGAGGATGATCCGCCGATGCTCCATCAACAGGTTGAGGTACCGCTGGATGATGGGCTTGGGGATGAGCGTGTCAAACACCAGACTGTCTATGCTGTTGTCCTTCACGCCTGGGAAGAGGAGCGGTGAATGCACGGTACACCTGCCGCCATCCTGTCACAGCATGTCCATGTTTCCTCTTTGGCGTACCTTTGAGGTTAATATTGATGACGTTGTTGTCGCCCACCAGGTAGCCGCAGGGCAGCAGTTCAGGCACTTCGGAGGAGTGGGCGCGGACCACTTCGCCCATCCTGTAGCAGACGATGCTGTCCGAGCTCAGACCGAGACTGGTCACCGGGTCCACCCGAAACACATACTCCTGCAAGGCGGGCGAGTGTCATCTTTACATTGCAAACACAGCAAATATAATATTGACTCGAGACTTTTGTACCGAGTTACCTTAAAAAGGCGTCTAATCACCCCATCCAGGACGTCCCACTTGGTTTTCCCACTCACACCTATTGAGCCAATCAGGTACTCTTGCATTTGTGTGCCCTGCACATTGGATACATCAACCCAGGTGCACCAGTCAATAAGTATCTACGGTATATTATAATACGCTGAAATACAACACAAGAGACCCCCACTAACCTTGGTTGTACTTGGTCCACTGCTGATGTTAACCACAATCCGCACACTCCGACCTTCCTTGCGCAGGTTGCCCTCATAGCTGTCGTCAAGCAGAATATCTAAAGACAAAAGGGAATCTCACAAAAGGGAATACACACCTCACATTTCAGCAATCAGAAGGGAGTACTTTCGGTGTTAGTGCAGACCTGCCAACGTGTACAAATGTATCTTACTCAGCATGCAGTTTGACTTTTGAATACGCTTGTATGCTTCACAGCTCTCCGTTTTGTTGCATTTTCCTGCTTTCAGTTTGGAGTTGAGTCTGTACAGTGCAGCTAAATGGATATGATCAGTTTCTCAATAGTCTTTCAAACCGGGGGTGCGTGAAGACATTTCTGTCCCCATGTGGGGGACATGGCAGATAATAATTGAGAAGCACTGTACTAAAGTAACATTAACGAAAGTCACATTTGTCATCTCTGGTCCTCTCCATCTTGGAGCTGATACTTTGGATTCGCTACATCGCTACTTTTGAGAGCTGTGTTGGGCCCAGCGGTCCTCAAACGCCTCACTGCTCCCTCTCATCCCTCCATCAAAAAACGAGAGCTCTGGTTGGTCCTCAGAGGCAAGCTTCGCCGTCTTCATTAATTACAAGACAAGCAAGTGAGGAAGGAACTCTTCAACTCTTCTCAAAAAGGAGCAAAAGCTTGCGGAGAATGTCAACCTTGTATGGAAGAAGTGTACTGTGGGTAGAAATGAATCATCCTGCTTTTTATTTAAAAAGCGAGACATTAAAGTACCTCCCATATTTACACACAATCCATGAATTAGGGTGTTCGTTGAGTCCTAATTGGCAATTGAAGCCACTGTGAGTTGATTTCTTCCTGTTTTTTTCTTAATCAAAGGTCAACTGAAATGACTTTTTCCTCTTCTCACACCCCAGAACAAATGTCAGCCTGCCAAAGTCGATTGGACATCTGCGCTGACGCTCCACTGACCTGACATGATGGTGTCGGTGATGTTGAGGTTGTTGAGAGACAAGCCCAAGGACTGACGCGAGGAGGATGAGGACGTGCTGGAGGTCTCCGAGGGCGGCCGGGCCGTCTTGACGGGCGTGGCTGTCGGTGTGGCGTTGCTGCTGGACTTGAGGCGGTCGTTCTCTGCTTTTAATGTCTCGATCTCATTCTATAAATCAAGAGAGGGGATGAAAATGAACACACGACTCACTTATTTTGCCTGAATACACAACGCTAATATACTCAAACTAAATAGAATCCAAAATCATCTTTACTGTTGGCCTATTTATTTCCATGCAGAACTGTTCAACTCTGTGAAAAGTTAAAAATAAAATGGGTGGACTGAGTAGTTGTGAAGGACAAGTATTATGCAAATTGGACATTTTACCTCCATTTTTCAAAAGACAACCCCTCCAGTTCCAGTAGCGGCCATTTTAGACGATTTTGACTGATCTTTCAAGGCACACAGAATATTGTGTTCTAAGGCTATACAAACATGGAACCTACCAAAAGAAAGATTAGACTCCCGTCTTTCATCAGAAAATAAAAGTTTCTTTCTACCTTTTTCCGTTCTTTAGTAACCAGGAGCAGAACATAGGTACGTTTCAGGAAAATAAACAAGGCAAACAAAACGTAAAAGACGTATAAATACATTGTTGGGATCGGGCGTTCAGGTTTATTAAAATATTATAAGTACATATTTGGTGTTGAATGAGTTCATGATATACAGTATGTGTCCCTAGGGCTTCTTCATGACCACCCAAAAAATGTATCATCCCTGTCACTTTTGAGAGACATCATGGAGAAAAAAACGTCTTCCTCATGGCCATGATACCACCACTTCATGGAGGACCGCTTTGTTAAAAAAAACAACAACAACAAAGCAGGCTTCACTACACATCTAAAAACTTTGGACATCCTAAGTCATCCACAGATGTGGGAACTTACCGTTTATCATTAGCATTTTGTTGTTGTCATGTTTGTTGAATAGGCTAACCTAGCATGATGTCGCTGTTAAAATGTGACAGTAGTGTTAGCACTGTAGCTCATATAGCTATGCTAGTGTTGCCGGCTAAATATAGAGCCACAACAGTCCTTATTGGCTAAGGGAGAACCAGCCCATTGTATGCTGCATCCTGATTGGCTGTAGATCACTGCCAATCAATCTCCTTCGTGCCGTCGCTAGCAAACTAGCTAACTGCGTGAGCTGCTCCCTAAATGCCAATAAACAATAGAGGAAGCAGCAGCCAATCGGCTAAATGAATCTTCGTTTGAAGGAGTAGGACGAGGAGGAGGACGACGGCGGGAGCAATATGTTTTAACAAGGATACAAAAGCGCTACAGCTGAACAGCACCAGGACGAAGCACGGTCAGAGGAGTGAATACGCATGAGTCACTTAATAATTTTTGTGTCCAACCTAGTAGATTGATCATTAAAATTCTAATGAAACTTGAACTTTGAGAGTGTTTAAAGTGTGAGAAAATGTCAATGCCTGTCTGAGAAAAGTGTATAAAGTTTACTGTGAGGGATTTTACAGCCTTAAAACATACATAATACATATACTGTATAATAATCAACAGCTACTTCGCAGATTTCACTTATTTCAGGCGATTTTGGGAGCCTATCCCCGCGATGAACGAGGGAACATGTAAAAAGTGGATAAAGTGCAAAATAAGGCTTCTTGGCGCCATACGCACTTGTCAGAGACAGGTGTGGACATAGCTCATTAGTATTTAAAGCTACACACACACACAAAACGGCATGTCCCCACTAGGGCTTAGTAAAAGCACTTTTAAACTGTACATTCCAGCATCAAGGCTAGATTAGTGCAACATACTTCCAAACACTATTATGGAATCTCTATCGGATCTTTAAATTGGACAGGCATCAAAAATGATGTGTGGATTTAATATATGCCACATTTGGACCATTTTTGCTTCAGAGAGATGTTAAAGTTGTATTGAAGTACAAAAACACTGCAGATGATTAGTGCAGCGTTGCGCACACGATGCTGCATTAGGCAAAATCAGATAGAAACAAGATTCAAAGACACTAGTTGTGCTTTGTAATAAAGTTTCAAAGATTCAATAGTCACTTTGTTGCATCCAAGCCGCCGCCTGCTGCTGTTATTCTTCAAATCTGTAGAGTGGATTTATGGGCTGTAAGCGCCGTTTTGTGATCATCAAGGCTCACTTTGTAGTGAAGGTTAAGTCTCCGATAAGACGCCTTACAAGATCCCCAGATCAGAAGGGAGACTCTTCTTCTACACAGCGTGTAGCGCACTGATGTGAAGCATTGCAAAATAGTCACTGGGTTTGCGCTTTCCTTTTCGGAATATGGAGTGACTCATCATCTGTGCATTCATTATGCACCATACTGTATGCTCTATACCAGGGCTAGTCAACTTCATTTTTTTTGAAGGGGGGAGAGTGGTGACTCTTATTTTGCGGACCCTGGTCCAGGTGGGGGGCGGAAAGCGGTGCTGGCTATACCAGGCGGGTTTCAACATAGGCCGCGGAAAGCTTACAGAAGCAATTCAAAAAATAGTTTGTAAATAATTGAGTTTACAAATTTTAGAATTAGGGGCATAAATAATACACAATTTTAGCAATTTTAGCAGTGGCAATAATTTTTAGGACGCAAATGATCCTCTACATGACAAGAGTGCTGTGGTGTTTTTAAGAATCTAAAAAATGTTAGTTGCATAATAGCATCACAGGCCATTTGAATAGCCCTGGTCTACACCATCACGAGTCCCGTAAACCTCACCTGCATGCGATTCATAGCCTCCCGGATCTGGTCCAGGTGGTGGGCGGAGCTTAGCGCCTCCAGGCGGATGTCCGTCAGCTTGAGCTCCTTCTCCCTCAGCTCGTTCTTGAGCTGGAGGATGATTTCGGCCTCGGCCTCGGTGCACTCGCATAGCCTGCAGCCGGGATGACACACAGGGTGGGTGGAGTAAGAAGGTGGAGGAGGGCGGAGGTCACTTAGTGGGTTACTTACACCAAATACCACACAAATACAGTTTAAAGGAGGGTTGTGGAGTCAGGGAGGGAAACTTGCAAAGGCAGGAGCAATAAAAGGGAATTTGAGACTGTGAATCTTTCCTGTATTTAATAGAAAATGTGTCAAGAGACACTAAACACACGCGCATGCTTGAAATTTGTCATCTTTGTCTCTAATTGTCTACTTTGTGTGTATAATGATGCACAGCAAAGTCACACCAACACTGCACACACACACTCCCTCTTGGGGAAGCTTTCCAGTCTGTTACCGAGATCTGTGCTTGTAGACCACATGACCGTTTTGCTTTTTCTTTGAGGTCCAAATTGGGGAGGACTTGCTATCGCAAAGGCACTTGCTACACGATGTGGCATGGCGGTGGCGGTGGCGGTGGAGGGGGGTTAAAAAGGAAAGCATGGAAAGTGAGGTTGGAAGAGAAATAAAGAGGTGAAAGAAAAGTGAGATTGAGACAATCAATGAAAAATGAATATCGTCTGTATACACAACATTACTCTTTCACAATACAGTAATCCCTCGGTTATTGCTGTTAGATGATTCCAGACCCAACCTTGATAAGTGAAGTAGGATTCCTTCTTTATAAATGGAATATTTTCATCATTAGAGCTCAGAAAACCTGTTTACGACCTTCTAAATACAGTTTTTAACATGATCAGAGTCCTCTTGAAATGAAATAACACCCCTATAGTCACCTTTAAACTTGTATTACCCAAATTAGTAGGCACACAATAAGACTCGTTCCCGTGTGTGTTGCAGTAAATGTGTTCCGGGCGTGTGGAGGACAGGAAGTGACGTTGGGGGTTCAGAGTTGAGTTTTAGCTTGGAGTGCACTACGGCCGCAACAGTAGCACATGTTAATATTATTGTGCCTGAGATCCTTCAAACCTGCAATCAAAGCATGATGTCTTGTAGACATTAGCCTGGATGTATTGAAAGGATGTGTTCATTATGAGAGGCTTATATGCTGGAAAGGTGTGTAAAAGCACCAAAGAGTGGCGGTGTACCACAAACAGTAGTGTGTGCTGAGTGGGTAAAAGCTCACTCTGTGGTGGAGGGTGAAGAGCGCAGCGTGGCGATGCTGCCCTGCCTGTTGTCGTGCTGCAATTTGGGCGAGGACGGTAACGAGTCGGTCATCTCTTCCATCTCGTCGTGGGCCGACTGCGACTTGGTTTTCTTCTTGCTGAAGGCGTGCTTGAAGGAGCTGCGTAGCTGCATGGCAAAACACACACAGACGCAAGGAGGGCGCAGGTCAATATTGCTGAGCGTCAACCTTTTCAAGCGAGATCACGCCGTGTGATTCCCAAGCAATGGTCACTGCTGGTTGAGGTAAAAGGGAGGCAAATATCAAGGCCGTAAGTAGAGGTGGAAGTGGAGGAAGGAGATTTTTAATGATGGCTGAACAGGCAATGACGGGGCGGCCGTATCCATGCTGACGTTTCCAGAAAAAAAGAGGAGAGCTTGTTCTTGGGAGGGCAAAAAGGGAGAACACAAGAAGGGAGCAAATGGCTTGGAAGGAAGGAGGGCGAAGATGGGGGATAACTGCACTGCACACATTCAAAGGGCACTCTAGGGGGCAACTGACCTGAGCCGGGATGGAATCAGCCACCTAAAGATGTAAAACACACCCAGTGTTAAGGACACACACACACCCACACCACACAAAACTCCACTTTTCTTTCATTTCACAGTGAATAATGCTTGAATCTTAAAGACAACATGAAGACACACACAGAGGCGGGTGCATATGAAGGTGTACACATTTAACGAACGGCCTTGGAGGAGGTCATTCTCCTTATTTTTGCAAAGGCAGAATTTAGCCCATTTAACAGCTCTCATTAGGTACCTCATTCCATTTTCCATCTTCCATTGTGCACTGAGGCAGTATTTGTGCACATGAATCATTAATTGATTCTTTAATTAGGGCCTAAAATGCATTTAGCGCTAATGAGCCCAAGTTAGTATTGCTGCATGGACTGCAGAGCGGCACTGGAAGAGTAACCAAGGACGACAGATTTAGAAAAAGAAGTAAAGGTACATTTTTTAAAGCGTAAGTACGTATCTGGGGATTTTAGGCCTTCCTTTGAGTACGTGCATGGGATTAAGGGCCTTTTAAAAAGCACTTTAACGGCAGTAAAAGTGTTTGTCACTTCTGCTTCGACTTCAAGCCCCAGAGCCTCAAGAAGCACTTTTCTACACGCCGTTGTGTCTTTTATTTCAAGATGAACATCCATACCCTTGATATTATTCTTGCCATCCTGCAGCCTCATCCGCATGATGACGTGAATGTGAAACCCCAAGTGCTCCTCAAACAGCAATGGACGATGACTCCCTACTTATCTGACACCCTTCAAAACATTGTAGCCTAGCAACAGTGATATGATGGCCCTGGTCCACCTACCCAGCTCTTCTTCTTCTTCTTGTTCTTGTCCTCAGTATCTTTGCCCATGCTGCCCATGCTGGAGTGACTGGCTGCACTGTTGATGCTTGACATACTTTCTGATGAGTGCTGCCGTCTTATGCGCAGATCTGAAAAAAGGCACACAAACCCTGGTTTCATTCACTGACATTTAATATAATAAACTAGTGTCTTAATAGTACGATCGTTTCATTAATGGGATGTATCAGCTACCTTTATGGAGGTGGTCCGGGCCGTTGAGTGCCACCTGTATGGCCGTCTGAGCATCAGTATTCTGGGTCTTCAGCGTCTCTATTGTCTCCCTCAGCTCAACCAATTCAGACTCCTGAGAAAAATAAAGAAAACACCTATTAACCCCATGCGTGCCTACGTTAGGTATGTCTGCAAGCGGACGATATTGGCATAAAAATGAGATAACGTTGTTTTTTCTGGCAATAATGATATCGCCGCACGAGTGAGACCTCATTAAACTTCGCCGTGCTCCGCAGAGAAACAACCTCAGTACGTCCACGGTCTGGAAGTATTTCGCCTTTGCTTCAGGATGAAGGTTCACTTCTTTCTTGTTTCTAAATTTTTTGTATTTTAATTCTGTGAACTGAATTTTGTCTTTTTTTTTTTTTTTACATCAAATTATGTCGAAAATGTCATTGAATAAAAACTCAAAGCAAAATGAGTGTGTTTGAAAATTCAGTTTGCTCAAATACGGTGTTTTTACATTCAGTTTATACAAATTCAGTGCAAATCATTTCGATGTTTCAGATCTCACACATACACTTCCTTGTCACATGGCTATGTACTTTAGATCTGGTTGGCTGGCCTGATGGCAAGATGAAACTCAACTTTGAACACCTGATGTCACTTCCCGTCCGCCACTCTACTCTCATAAGGAACACATTTATAGCAACACACACGAGCACCGGTCTTATTTATGTCTTAAATGACTTATTCACTTTTATTATGTGTGCTATATTGGGCAATACAAGTGTAAAGGTCACTTTAGGGGTGTTAGTCCATGTCTGGAGGGCTCTAATAATGTTAAAAACCGTGTTTAGAAGGTCATAAACAGGTTTTCTCTGCTCAAACTAAGAAAATATTCCGTTTATAAACAAGGTATCCTACTTTGTGGAAATTCATTCATCACAGTCAGGTCTGGAACCAATTAACTGCGATAAAACAGGGCTGATTTTTGAAATATTGAATTTATGTGCACGGAATTTTAAAATACATATTTTAAATAAACTGTGAAAAAAAATCAGTTCACAAAATTGAAAAGCAAAAAATTCAGTTACGTAAATTCAGGGTCACAATGCACATCGTGCCAAACAAGCAACAGAAAACCAAAATAAGAGCACAAAACAGGAAAGGACGAGAAAACTAAGGGAAACCCAAAGTAAAGTCCAACCTGTCATACGGAACACAACGTAAACATGACATAATACTTCTAATTTAAAATCTCACCTCAGGAAGAATCACACGCAGCATTTTGCCACATTTTCTATAACTTGTATTCAATAGTGCCGTGTTTGTGAAATCCATCCAGTAGAAGAAGCATAATTACACATTAGTTTGAGGAAATCGATATCGGTCATGAAGTGCTGGACAATAAGAAAGCCAATATCGAGCATCTCCAGCCTACATGTAAATAAATGTTGTTACTCCAGGAGGGAATGACTGTACAGCAAGGAGTGCAGTTGCATTCAAAAGATTCAGTAGGTCCAAATTAAGTTTGCCTGTAAAGGTTTCTGCCTGATTTAACAACATACTATACAAGAGATGCATCAAAAATGATGCATTTGTAAGATGTTCCTATTGACCTACATGAGATGAGCAGTACATACTGTACAAAAACAACTATATTTTGGAATAAACACCTCAATCTTCACATCCCTCATATTGTTCTGGCTCTTAAAGCCACCCACCTTCTGCTCAGCAGTCATGGTGAGGCTCTGCAGGCGACATGTCATGTTGCTCAGGCTCTTCTCAAAGGCGGCCACCAGGTGAGCCTGCACGGCCACAAAGAGAGAGACGGGGTAAACATGTGAAAAGGCCACGATAATAAATAATTAAAAGCACACTGATGGGATGACTGAATGAATTGCTTGCAGTGTATTGATCACACCACCACAACCTTCATTAAAAGTGCATTCTTTTATATAACAGGCAGCTGCGAGACACCCCTGCTGAGCTCAAGTGACACCTGGATGCAGAAGCAACACACTGAAGGGTGGCAAAGTTGTACCGACATCACACCATCTGCTCCCCTCAACTTGTGCATGCGACTGTGTGCGGCTCGATATCACTCCAAACTACACTTACAATCAACACACTGACCATAAACATGCACATCTAACGCCGGTTTTCTCACACCCCCGTTTTGGTATCATTCAGATTTCGGCAATAAAAGATGTGTCGTCTTATATTCAGGGTCTAGAACTTTGCCAGAAAACAGGTCTTGAAAAAGAGGGGCGGTCTTACATGGAGGGTCATCTTATATTTGTGTCAAAACAGTAATACTTCTCAGAAATGGTCACGGTCACGGTTACACTAAGGAAGATCACGTGATGAACGTTATACAATTCAACATGTCCGAAAAGGAGTAGAAAGAAGCAGAGGCTATTTAATCCTATCACTTCTCCATGTCTCAGCAATTACTGATTACAAATTGGCGTTATTATCCCTAGAATTTTGATACAGCTCTTGTACTGGATCCTAAATGTGTGTGCGCCCTGCCAAGCCACCCCCTAATCCAAACATCGAGACGCTGAGACTCCTGTCAGAGCGACTGTGATGGCAGAACGTCAAGCAATGACAAGAAGGCGCTCCGGGGCAATGTGAAGATAAAATAATCTCACAAAACGACTGGAGGGATGACCAACTGGAGGCTACCAATAGCAACAGACGTTATCTGCTCCTTGGCAACCAGATGCTGAGTGACGGATGGCACGTTTGTCTCCAAGTTAACAGACTGTACTGTAAAAATGTCTCAAACACCAACCTATGTTGCATTTTTATCTCTGTATCCCAAATATCATGACCTTTAAATGTGCCAGTATTTTTTTTTCCACCCTGAAGGAGGCGCTGGCCGGACCCTGTGGCTGAACCATCTGTCTTGCTTCTTCAGCCTGTCCCCGATGGTCGCCATTGGCTGAAGTTGATGAAGGGCCAAACCAGTGAAGTGAATGAGGTGAAGTTATCAGTGTCAGTGCTGTTAGAGCACCATCGCAACAGGCGTGGGTGAAATATCAAGGACATCTATCAGACTGAGACACACACCTACACTAGAAATGAGCTGAATGCAACACTGCAGAAAAAAGGCAGGAAGCAGAAGAAGCATTAAAAAAAACCCCATAAAAATAGTTTGGGTTTGGTCTTAATCCTTTCAAAGGATGTTGTTTTTGCTAATTAAGCCTCATTTTTCATCATAAAAACCCCAAACAAATGCATGGTTAATTAAAACGAAGCCCTGAGAGTGCAGTCCGACACCACAGTGTAGAAGCAAATACAACTAATTAGGCTGGACTCAACACAAATGACCCATATTAGTTCCTCATAACACTTTAAGACCGAAACCCAATTTCCTGAGTAGCACAGCAATGACGATGATATAGCAGGATAGTAAAAATAATAAAGACGCCCTCCATTGTTGAGGGTTACCATGGTAACGCATCAAAAGATTAAGATTTTATTGTTCTGTTAAGTGGAGAAAAAATACTACAGTGAAAAAATGAATGCAAATGTCAGTCAAGTTTTATTAGTTTGTGTAGCACACGTTTGAGGAATCAAAGTGGAAGTTGGAAACGTTCACTGGATTGGTTAAAAATAGTAGATTGTTGTGATTATGACTAAACAGGTGCGTTTCAATAAATTACAATTTGGTGCAAAAGTTATTTGATTTCAGGAGTTCAATTCAGACTAAAGATTAAATTAAAGACTCAGGAGGTTTTCACAGTTCATTTGGTGATTAGAACGCCAACCCGTAGTTTACAACATTCATTTTTTTGACTATTTTTATTTACATTACATAATAAACCCTTGAAATATTTCACTCTATGAGCAGTGACTCTAGAAATTAATATATAAATGATTTATATGATATATATAAACAGTATATGCCTAGAAAAAAAATATATAAACAGTATTAGTGCTATCAAATGATTAACATTTTTAATCAGATTAATCATGGGTTTCATGTGTGGATTAATCAAGATTAATTCACATTTGAAATGATGTCTGAAATATGCCCATTTTATTTTATTGATAGAAAGATAAATGGATTAACATTATGTATTAACAGCTCCAAATGAACTGAAAATTTCAATCAAGCTAAAAGATACCGCACGTCTTAAAAAAAACAATTTAAAAATAACGGGATTGAATCACAATAATCGGTTGGGTCTTTACACCCAAATTCTGGTGGAAAGACCAGAATTGACCTTATTTTCACTCATTTTCAGATGCAAATGTTGACAGCTATGAATAATCCGCCTCATCTAATAAATTGACGGTAATACAGGGAATACATCCTATTGGAGCTGTTACTATTCTTTTGCAAACTAACTCTCAGGATAAAAATATTACAATGATGCAGCTTATTATATTATTATATTATTATATATATATAGTTATCCCTGGTTATATATTACGTTCTGTGCATGGTTAGTGTCTTGCATTCATTCTTCCAGTCGATAGTTTCAGTTGTGCACAACTTTTAGTAATTTATGAGTCAAACAAGAGCAGAAGTGTTTGGCATTGAGCTGAGTCATATTGTCGATCTATCCGCATCTTAACGCCGTCTCTCCCTTTTTCATGAACGACACACTCTAGTCTGGCTTCATTTATCCTCATCTCCCACTTCGCTTGCCTGTCTGATTTGCTCTGCTCAGTTGAATTTTCTTCCTACAAAACTGCCCGAGACGAATCGTCTGTGTACGTTACACAAAGCCACCGAGGAAAACATCTTATCTCCAAACACAAAAACCACACACAGCACCAAAAGCAAACAAGGGAAAAAGGCTAAATGCATGCACGGATTTTTCAAAGGGCTTTTGTGGATGTCTTAAAGATTTATGTCGCTTCCAACAGGCAAATGCTATGATGCATGTTTGGATGGGGGGGGGGGCTTGCTTTTGAGGCAAACAAACTCACATTGGCAGACAGTTGGGACGTCAGGGTCGCGACCTTCTCCTGAGACGCATCCAGTTCCCGGCGAAGCTTCCTGATTTGCTAGTTTGGGGGCAAAAAAACCTGGAATTATTAACATGAAGCGAGAAAGAAAAACTTGCAGCTTCCATTCTGATAGCTGGGATGCAAAAACTGCACAGTTACATGCCGACACTGTGTGGAAAAACAACAACAAAAAAAAGGAGTGAACATAAAGTGTGGGGGATTACCGTGGAGTTTTGGACTGTTTGGCCCTTGATTGAAAAGAGAAAAGTCAAAATTAACACTATGTTGCATGCCTCCATCACACAGGATGAGGCTGGAAAGACAGAGGTTATTACAAGTAATGCTGTAGTGGTCATGGTGAGGAGTTGCCCAGCAAACGTTTTACTCATTTGGGTCAAATAGTATTGCAAATAGCTCATTTCTTTTACACAGCCAGTAAAAGTCACAAATTATATATGTTTTAAGACAAATCATGCTTATTGGTTTCAGCAAACTACTGCTGCTTTTTCGTTTACCCCGAGAGTCAATTTAGAAAAGGCTTAGCTGTATTTGCCATTACTGTTTGATCCAGTGTTAATCGGTTAGAAGAGGACATAGAACAAAAGCAGACAAAGAAGACAAACAGGAATAAGGAAATAGAAATGGAAAGTCAAAGAAGATTCGGTGCTAAACAAAAAAAATCTATGAAATGTGAGTTTTGTCATAAGCTATTAAGAGTTAATTATAACTCAGACAGAAAGGTATGGATGTGTGATTTATGATCCAGATGGAAGGAGTGCCAGAATGTGATAAAAAGCTAAATAATGCAACATAGAGTTAAACTACCGTACTTGATTGAGCCTTCATCTTCATCCTCATGTCATTATTTCATTGATAATGCAATAACAGTCCAACTACTCTTCAAATGAGGCTATGTCCACACGTACTGTATCTTTTAAAGCTCTACCGGTAGGTAAAAACATCAGAAAACACATAAAAACGCCATTTGTGGAATAGGCAGAGTAAAAACAACAGCAAATCGAGGAAAAGAGGTGTCGTACATGTGATTCTTTTTTTTTTTCTGTGTACGTGTTAACATAGCCTGCGTTGTCCAAATATCAATGTTTTGCTTTGGCAGACGTTTGACATTTAGGAAGCCACAGAGACTCAATAAAACACAAACACAGCATTTTACGTATAAAGTTGATGACACTGAAGCACACAATAAAGCAAAAATAAATTGAACAAGAAAACATATTTGCCATCCCACATGCAAAGCTGCTCAATCTGCATAACTAGAGAAGGCAATTTCTGTGGAAATTGCGTGTGAATGCTGAAAAGCTGGAGCTGAACTAAAATGCTGTAGAAATGTGTTGACATGCATTGAAATTTAGAATGGATGTAGAAACACATGGAAACATAGAATGAATGTAGAAACATGTGGAAACATAGAATGGATGTAGAAACATGTGGAAACAGAATGGATGTAGAAACATGTGGAAACATAAAATGGATGTAGAAACATGTGGAAACAGAATGGATGTAGAAACATGTGGAAACATAGAATGGATGTAGAAACACGTGGAAACATAGAATGGATGTAGAAACATGTGGAAACATAGAATGAATGTAGAAACATGTGGAAACATAGAATGGATGTAGAAACATGTGGAAACATAGAATGAATGTAGAAACATGTGGAAACATAGAATGAATGTAGAAACATGTGGAAACATAGAATGGATGTAGAAACATGTGGAAACATAGAATGGATGTAGAAACATGTGGAAACATAGAATGGATGTAGAAACATGTGGAAACATAGAATGAATGTAGAAACATGTGGAAACATAGAATGAATGTAGAAACATGTGGAAACATAGAATGAATGTAGAAACATGTGGAAACATAGAATGGATGTAGAAACGTGGAAACATAGAATGGATGTAGAAACATGTGGAAACATAGAATGAATGTAGAAACATGTGGAAACATAGAATGAATGTTGAAACATGTGGAAACATAGAATGGATGTAGAAACATGTGGAAACATAGAATGAATGTAGAAACATGTGGAAACATAGAATGGATGTAGAAACATGTGGAAACATAGAATGAATGTAGAAACATGTGGAAACATAGAATGAATGTTGAAACACGTGGAAACATAGAATGGATGTAGAAACATGTGGAAACATAGAATGAATGTAGAAACATGTGGAAACATAGAATGAATGTTGAAACATGTGGAAACATAGAATGGATGTAGAAACATGTGGAAACATAGAATGGATGTAGAAACATGTGGAAACATAGAATGGATGTAGAAACATGTGGAAACATAGAATGAATGTTGAAACATGTGGAAACATAGAATGGATGTAGAAACATGTGGAAACATAGAATGAATGTAGAAACATGTGGAAACATAGAATGGATGTAGAAACATGTGGAAACATAGAATGAATGTAGAAACATGTGGAAACATAGAATGGATGTAGAAACATGTGGAAACATAGAATGAATGTAGAAACATGTGGAAACATAGAATGGATGTAGAAACATGTGGAAACATAGAATGTATGTAGAAACATGTGGAAACAGAATGGATGTAGAAACATGTGGAAACATAGAATGGATGTAGAAACATGTGGAAACAGAATGGATGTAGAAACATGTGGAAACATAGAATGAATGTAGAAACATGTGGAAACATAGAATGGATGTAGAAACATGTGGAAACATAGAATGGATGTAGAAACATGTGGAAACAGAATGGATGTAGAAACATGTGGAAACATAGAATGGATGTAGAAACATGTGGAAACATAGAATGGATGTAGAAACATGTGGAAACAGAATGGATGTAGAAACATGTGGAAACAGAATGGATGTAGAAACATGTGGAAACATAGAATGGATGTAGAAACATGTGGAAACAGAATGGATGTAGAAACATGTGGAAACAGAATGGATGTAGAAACATGTGGAAACATAGAATGAATGTAGAAACATGTGGAAACATAGAATGAATGTAGAAACATGTGGAAACATAGAATGGATGTAGAAATGCGATCAAACGTAGAATGAATGTAGAAATGCGGTCAAGCGTAGAATGAATGTAGAAATGTGTGGAAACATAGAATGAATGTAGAAATGTGTGGAAACAGAATGGATGTAGAAAAGTGATCAAACGTAAAATGAATGTAGAAATGCGATCAAACGTAAAATGAATGTAGAAATGCGATCAAGTGTAGAATGAATGTAGAAATGTGCTGAAAGCTAGAATGAATGTAGAAATGTGTGAATACAGAAAGTGTGTGAAATGTGATGAAACGTAGAATGAGTGTAGAAATGTGATGAAATGTAAAATGAATGTAGAAAAAATGAATGCAGAAATGTGATGAAACGTAGAATGAACGTAGAAATGCGATCAAAGTTGAAATCAATGTAGAAATGCGAACAAATAAAATGAATGTAGAAAAGTGATGAAACATAGAATGAATGTAGAAATGTGATGAAAAATAGAATGAACGTAGAAATGTGATGAAACGTAAAATTAATGTAGAAATATGTTGAAACAATTAATGTAGAAATATGATGAAACATAAAATGAATGTAGAAATGCGACCAAATGTAAACTGAATGCAGAAATGTGTTAAAGTGTAGAATGAATGTAGAAATGTGTTAAAGCGTAGAATTAATGTAGAAATGTGATGAACCAGAGAACGAATGTAGAAATGTGTGAAAACAAAATGAATGTGGAAATGTGATGAAACATAGAATGAATGTAGAAATGTGATGAAACGTAACATGAATGCAGAAATGTGATGAAACGTAGAATAAATGTAGAAATGTTTGCAAACAGAATGAATGTGGGAATGTAGAATGGGAATGAGAAAAAGTCTGGGAGTCCTGAATAAGCTGAACATTTAATGTTTAATGGTTCACCTCAGTTGAGAAATGTGTTTGTAGTAAACATGAAGGCATATGATATTTAAAATGAGGATGGCCAAAATGCTAACACGCTAACAGTTAGCATGCTAGCACCTAGCAGGATAGCGATAAGTGCGACGGCAGTTCTGGAATGATTGTACATGACTCAACCATGGATGATTTTACTTTTCAGCATTCACACAACCATGGTGACACAACACACCCTCAGCAGAAACATGCCAACCTACAGACTAAGTTATCCCTCTTACCTCTGAGTGGGCCTTCTCCTCTGTCTGTAAAAAGAGAAACACAAACAAACTTGAGGAAAGAGCAAAAATAAACTGCCCAGCCTCATGTCAACCTTTCATTACAATGACATTAAAGGGATGGAGAATGCCAGCATCTCTGCTGTGGATAAAAGCAGGCTTGAAAGTTAAATTGGAAATGATTTGTGACGAGCTCAAAGCACACAAATCATTTCAACCTTTGCAGAACATCTATCATTCATATCACTCCTTGCAATGTGCAAACTCAATCAATACTTTACGATTTAACTATTGCTTCAGTGAGCGTGAGGACATGCAAGTATTTGACTTTTTAAATTCAGTTCCTGCAAATCCAGCAGTGAATGGAAATCAAAGTACCCTCTCTTTAAATTTTAATGTAATTTTAATCTTCTGGTATGTGCTACTGTATTTGAAACTCTTGTTTCCATAGCAATGCAGGAATTTACTACTTACTGCAGAGTACAGTGAAGACGTGCTGGACACCAGAGACAATGAAGAGCCATGGACTGTAAGGATAGAAAGAGGTAATGATCAACTCAAATGTAACCTACTTTTGTCATGTATTTGACCTCTAAAATCTTACTTGTTCTACATCACACTGAGTAGTGCTGGTTAGCAATAACAAGCTGATCATAATAAAGGGCAAATAGCTTCAGGAGGGCAGTGAAAAAATATGCATGACTTGTTAAAAAGCTGACCGCCATAAGGATATAATCACAGCAGGGCGACCCATGAGCCAATCCTTGCACACAGGTCATTAAAGATGATATTAAAGGACTTGACGACTAGTGGGACTTTGCTGAGTGGCCATCGGAATACCTGCACTTAAGCCTGTGTGTGTGTGTGTATGCATACCTTCATCAGTACTGTCCCTGAAGGAGCCAGAGCGACTGATGGCCCGCGGTCGATCCTCCAGGGAGGTGGCGCTGCCCCCCAGTGGGTGCCCATCACCGTACAGGTCAAAGGAGTCCTGGGCGGGGATGCTGTTGGAGCGGCTCATGTTGCTGCTGCCTGGCGGTAGGTTGTACTGGCTGATGTTAGTAGGGCTCACTGCAAGAAAACAACAATGGGACTTTCTCATATCTTTATCATATATTTGCATTATTCATTGGATAAAATTCATCTTTCATCATTGTTCATTGTCACTAGACTGTGGATGAGAGGGGCATGGGCCAGGGAAGACCTCATTAAATCTCATTCGTGTATATCCAATTAAAGGTGTAAATACTGGTTTTAACATTCAATATTTATTTATTTGAATAATGCAGGAACTTTAATGACAACATATCCAGGAGGTGGAGGATTGTTAGCCCCCTGCCAACACCATTCACAGTTCGGCATTTGCTCCCACCGCATATTCACAGATTTCTTTTCTCTGCTTAAAGTTTGTAAATAATTCATTTTATTACCGTAACGGCGCTATCTGCAGCGGGAAAAGAGTGCTGCAGCTATGAATCCAGCAGAGGAGCCTGTCCCACAAGTCAATTAACATTAGCATTTTTCCATCAGGAAGATGTTTTGATCTTTTGTAAGAACAATACTGCATTACTGTAGTTGTTTCTTAATGTGTAATGCTAAATTTAATCTGTGTTTAGTAACCGTTAAAGGCATATTGTACGGTTCACAGTGCAAAAAATAGGCATTTTTGGGCGTTTTAATGGGTGCGTCCGTATTTGCATTTATTCACCATTGGCTGGGGGCCTTGGAACGGAATTTCTGTGCATAGAGTGGCTCTTAATGTCAAATGTAATCAGGTCATGTACAAGTAATTTGTAATGGAGGATCATGTTATTTGTTACTCTAGGAGAATGAATTAGGAAAAATATTTGAGCTTTGTAGAGTTTTGCTCTTGTTCATACATTAAATTACAGATATTCTAAAGCATAGACTCACATAGGTTGGAGTAATGGTATTTTCCAGCGGTGGTACAAGAGGCTCCAGGGGGAGACATTGGGCTGCCTGTGTCCTGAAGCCCCCCTGTTGAATGGGACCTGAGCCATTCCATTCCTTCTTCGTGGGACGTCTGCCGAGCTGATGGAGGGTACCTGAAACCGAAAGAGACTGTGCTCAGGTGTTCTTAAAGAGTGATATGTTGGAAGTGTTTGGTTGCTTGGTGGTGGGATGAGTGCAGAGTGCAAAAAGGCCTTTATGGCTAAAAAAAAACCCCACACAGGCAAACATAAAGATGCATGCATCAGCATACACTGACTCAAGGCTGCCAAACACACTCATCTCCTGCCAGCTCCAAAATGGCTAAGCAGCAGAAGGCCGTCTTATCGCGCGCGTGACAATCGGCCATATTTAATCCTCTGAGGATAATAATTGAGTTTGCGCTCATCCGCTTTTCAGCAGCATCCCGCCTTCCAAAGTCCTCATTTACTACACTTGTCACATCTGACCTCCACTTTCTATTCCACGTTCTGCATATACGCTATGTCCTGCTGTTGAACTCTTAACAACTTGAAAACAGTAAGGTCAGTTGATGTGAGAGCTGGTCCAGTGTTGCCATGGCACCGAATGACACACTCATTACCAGTGTACCATCCCAATGATGTTTGAAGCTGTTACTTCAGGGCAGTGTTACACAACATTTATTCAACCAAGCCAAGATGCATTATTTGTAGTCAATAAATAATAAGTTTCAAATAATTTCCCGTAGCACACCTGATGATCTCTCACGGCACAATAATGTGCCACGGCACAGTGGTTGGGAATCACTACTTTATGGGGAAATAACGACATATTCTTGCTTTATGCAGGAATAACACATCTGTGAATGTAACTGTGCATGAGATGAGCGTGCACACTGAAATACATGCAGATGCATAGCTCTCTTGGAGGCAAGGGGCAGCATCTAAAAGGCCAAATAAGATGTGAAGAAGTGCTGCATAAAAAAGTCACAGAGAATGCAGGCGCAACATGCAACACAATCCACCATGCACAGAAAACCAAAACAGCATGATTCCAAATTCGTACTATAGTACTACTATTAAAATGCCCACACATTTCCTATACCTCAGTCTCTTTTTGGGGAGCGTGTTTCTGTCAAGAGGCATGCTGTTAAGACAGAGGATGAGTGCATTAGATGGAAAAACATGTTTGGAAACAAAAACATGTTATGCACTCGATTTGCTGACATAAATGCCAAAAACAATAACTACAACATTAACATTAAAGACGATGTTGCATGCACACTGCGTGGAAATAAGGTACACACCTTTAGAACGCTATATGCATGGACATACTGTACAATGATGTTATATTTTATATAACTGCACATCTCTGCAATCTATGTGCAAATATCAGATTGTTCTCACATGAAACAATGACTATGACACAGCCCAATCAGAATCCCTCTTACTCACCCCTCAGACAGGGTGGACTTGACACTGCCAGTTCTTGTGACCTTGGGCCCGTGGTGGCCCAGAGGCAGATCAATGGACTCAGAGCTTGTGTGCAGACTGGTCATGCTTTGGCAGCTCAGTGTGTCCTTGCTGCCAGCTGACGAACTACAGGCAGGCCAGGGCCGAGCGTTGGAAGGCAGAGAGAGGCCAGAGGCCGGGCTGGAAGCCGGGGAGTCGGTGCACAGGTCAGGGGTTTTACCGTACAGAGGGCTGCTGCCGCCGCTCAAGCCACTAGCACTGCCCAGACTCCCTGTGCCAGAGGAGGGCGATTCCAGACTGGCTTGCCTCGCCAGTGTACCGTGCGGGCTGCCCAGGATTGAGGGGCACTTGCCAGAGTCAGGCGTGCCCGGGGAGCTGGCCTTGCTGTTGGCTTTGGTGCCAAATAATCTGGAGGTAGATAGGTGGGTGCAGTCAAATGTAAGTGGGATGCATCTACAGCAAGTATTTCTTACACTGTTACTTTATGGGATGCTACTACTAATACAGGCGGTCCTCGTGTTCCGACGTTTTGTGGTGTTCCATAAATTATTAATATTGTACAAAAACAAACCAGAACTAGTTATGTTTATGCAGCAGAGGAATATAAAGTTGTGCGTTGCCACATAGAGGAAGGACATTTTTGTTCTTTTTTGCTAACTTTCTAACTTTAACCTTCAATACCCAAGCGTGAGGCAGACTCTTCTGATGACACTGCGTTAAAGAAAAGGAGAGTGAAAAGCGAAGTGAAATTAGACATGGTAAAATGCTCAGAAAGTGGAGAAATGCTGAACAACACTGGCCGCATGCTTGGTCTAAGCCAGTGCTTCTCAAATAGTGGGGTGGGGGGAGAGATGCAGGGGACGACACTATACTATATATTACTGTATATAGTATACCAGAGGTGTCCAAACTTTTTCCACCGAGGGCCGCATACTGAAAATCGAAAGATGCGGAGGTCCACTTTAGTATTTATATTTATTTTTTAATTGCGTGAAAAGGCTCGAAAAAAAGTTGTATATATTTAAATACAAAGCTTGCATTAGTTAGCAGTAGGGTTGGGCACGGAGTCGGGACTAACATTCCGATTCTCCCGGGATTGTTCAACTTGTTTTTTGTTTTTTATTACTAGATTCCTAGAAATAGCCGTAAATACCAACGAAGAAGAACCCGCTAAAAAGCTAGGCTTAACTTCATCAAAAAGAGCGGTCGGCTCAGTGCAACATTTACAACACAATGACATCATGCAAATGAGGGTGTACGATCAGCATGTGTAGGGTGTCATTATTGAGACTTCGTCCCAGTAAGCCTGTCTCTCCCTCCCTTGCAACGCCCCTTCCGGTGTGTAAGACAACCACAGGAATAAAAGTAGAGAGTTGTTCTGGTTTTTATTAGTCTCATTTAATTATGGGGTTGAATCTTTTTATTACTTTATTTTAATATGTCCTTCATGTCTTCTGTGTAGAGTGTGAGTTACTTAGGTGTTAATTTAGGTATAACTTATGTTCTGCTTCACACTAAAACTCGATTTACAATGCTGTCCGTAGACCAAGGACTTCCTGTACATTAACACTTCCCATGTATTCATACCTCCTTCATCTGTGCACTCTCACTCGCATACAACAACACATCTGTCTGCTTTAACGGCCTCCTTTCTTAAAAGAAGCCAATCTGTTAGGCCACTCAGGCCTGTCTGCCTCCACATATGCTCAGACAGCCTGCTACTCAGCGTGAGCCCGTCCTGGTCCGTCGCCGCAATCACACAAAATAAAACAGGTGATGCTATCTTGAGAGGGAAAATAAATACAAAAGATCTTACAATGACACGGAGATAGAAAAAAAGGTTCAACTCGACAGATCGGATGGGACGGACATGTTTTGGCATGCCTGTTGAGTGCGTGTTTTTAATGAGCCACAGATTGCAAAAAACCTGTCTCTTGTCGCTTCTGATCAAGGAAGAATCGCCTTGAATGAGAAGCTCGCTGAATCATCTTCAGGGTATGATGAGAAACGGTCTATTTAACTGTCCTATAAAGTTATTAAATTATGTCTATGATGTGTATTACAATGATTTCCCTCTTTCTTTACTAGATGATTTTATTCAGCTGTTTCTGAAAGGATATTAAATTAGTCTTCAAATAAAACCTAATCTTATCACACCTCAAGGCCCAGGCGTACCTTTTGTGTTAAATATGATCCAATGGATTGGAACTAATGGCAATGAAATGGTTGGTACTTGTGGAAACATGCACAGCAAAAGACAAAAGCCACGTTTCCAAATAGAACAATGCCAGTGAAGGTGGTTTGGTACCATTTACAACTTTGGTCTGTACTGCTTGGTGGAAACACGACTAAAGACAGAATGACAGTAGGGAGTGTGTTTGTGAGCGACTTACCTGCGAAAGGTAGGAGAGGCAATGTCAGGGTATTTGGAGCCAGGCTGCCTGAGGCCCGTCTGCCCCGCTGAAGAGGACGTAGGGCTGGACTTGGGCGACGTAGACAGTCCTGGATCTTGCTCTGTTACCGTTACTTTCTCCTTGTCCGTCTGGTTCATGTTGATGGGACTGGAGCGGTCACTGGAGCCCACCTTTCCCCCGTCCCTACGCTTGGCTCCAGCTCCCGCGCCTCCGCCAACCGATTTCCCGCTGACGTTGGAGTCGATGCTGCTGGAGCTAGAGCGGTGTCCGCTGCGCCCTGCAGCTACTCCACTGGAGGATTTAGCTGGTCTAGGTAGAGAGCGGTACTGGAGGGGCACTTTGGAGCTCCCGCAGGTGAGCAGAATGCCGTCGTCTTGAGGCTGTGAGCCATCCAGGCTGGTCTTCCGCACGCCACTGATGCCTGCGCTTTTGCCCAGCGCAGCTGAGGATTTAGGTGCCTTGCCCAGTGTAGCTGAACCACTGGAGAGTGTGGCACCACTGGAGGTGATTAGAGTCCCAGTGGGACCAGGGATCTTCTTGTACCCAAAAGAACCCGTGGTGGGTGGGCGTCCAATGCCAGAGGGGGGTTTCTTGCCTTCGTCTCCACTGCTCTTACCAGCATCTGAGGGGGAGCGCTGGATGCCAGATGCACTCTTGGAGGGCACCTTGCCTTTCTCCGAAGCCTTGGCATCGTCAGTCTTGCCTGCCAATTTGCATAAACACGCATTAGCACAAATGCAAAAATATAGTCCTCAGCAGATTTTTTCACCAAGCACTTGTTTTTTTGTCACCTGCAGAAATAGAATTGTAGCCCATATTTAGCCACATATTTATATTTAGCCTATTCTGTTGAACTTACAGTACCAATCAAAAGCTTGGACACACTTTCTCATGATATTCAATGAGAACTTTTCAAAGTCTGGAACCTTCTGGAATCTTCCAGTAGTTTATATGCACACCAAAGCAATCAGTTTCCAATAATAACCTCCAAATTTTGAATGAAATTGAAGAGATGGAAACACCTACCGGGTGTTTTTAGGGAGGCAGAGGTACCCTTCGTCCTGGGTGGTGTGATGCCCACCTGGGCTGTCATGCCCCTTCTCAGTGACCCAGTCTGGGATATTTGGGCCAGCGCTGTGGCCTTCTGACCCGCCTCCTCATACTGGCTTTGGGCTTGGGAGGACGATGAGGATGAGGAAGGCTTCCAGCGAGAGGAGGCGGCGTTAGGGTCCATGTTTGCGTCGATTTCCTCGTCCACCTTCTTCAGGTCCTCGGCTCCTGCCCAGCTACTGCTCACCTCCAGCTCTGCATGCTTGGACTTACTTCCTCTCTGCGACTGTAGCAGGAAGATCAGCAGTGAAAACAAAGCTCAAAAATAAAAAAACACTGTCAACAAATCTTATTTAGTGATCGTGATGGCATTGTTTGCTTTGCACGGATGTTGGTTTTGCTCATTTGTTTGTGTGCAACTTTCTGTCGACCTGGTTACATAAAATGATCCGTCCTATCTGATGTAAACAAAGTTTGCTAAAAAGTTTGAAAAGTACTGGTCTTAAAGTAAAAGCAACATATTCAGACAGTAGTTCTTCAGGTTTTCAATGAATCATCCCCAACACTGAAAACATAAGTTATGTAGGCAACACAAAGAAACAAAAGTCCACGAGCAAACAAAGTAACCATGTGTGAAGCCGTAGCTATCTTTGGTCTGACCAGATCTCCTCCTTTGGGATGCTCATGCACGAACACACCTACACAAACACACACACGCACAAGCGCGATCTCTACTAAGCCGTTCCTTGACAGATGGCCATGCAGTCTCCCTAGCAACACTGGAGTCTCTTCCATGAGAGGCCAAAGATACTTGGCAGAATAGTGCAAAAAGAGCCTCCAAGGAGAGGAGTGAGAAGGGAGACTGCAGCTTATTCCCTCAGCTGCATGCAGACCAGTCTAACATGCTTGTTAGTCAGCATTTGAAGGGAAGGATGTGGTTTTCTTACTATTCAAAGTTAAAAATGTGCATGTGTGCAATTGTATCTCACAGATACATTCTTTTGTTGCTATTCTGGCTGTGAAGCTGACATATTGCACATTGGCAGCAAAATGCACAAAAGTTGGCTTACCTGGGTGCCCTTGCTTTTGCGTGACGAGCTGACGGAGGAGTAGGCGGGCGTGTTCAGATCATCGGTGCTGATGTTGTCCAAGGTGTCGCTCAGGCCGCTGCTCACCGAGCTGCTGTCGTCCCAGCTTTGGGAAAAACAACAAAAATAAGAGGGAATGAAATGATTGCCTTGAAGAATGTTGCGGTAGCTGCTGTATATGTATAGCACAAGGCATAAACGCAGCCATCACAAGGGTTGGACAGTTGTCGTGTTTAATATGTATCTACTGTTAAAATAAGCTCATACATCCTCAATTAAGTAAAGTCTGTGGAGGAATAAAGCAACAGTGTTCCCACACTCACCGGGCCAAGGCCGCTATAATTTGTTGTACTACTATTTCATCAACTGCTAAAGACATAGAATGTGGGAATGAGGGGAAAAATAGGCATGTTAATAGGGGTGATAATATCTTGTTACAGGGATGTTATATTATGTAGCGGACAAGTCAAGCACGGACAGACACGTGCAATAATCAAACACAAAGATGACAAAATGACTGCTTGCACAACCACATATTATGGTAGATATTGAAGCAGACTGACACAGCATGTACTGTATTTTCCCAGCCAAGGATGTTTTCAGTCTGACTGACGTCATTAAACATTTCAAAATGAGTCAAAAGAACAAAAATGAAAGCAACTTCCAGAAAGTAATTACACACTGTGGACACGTCAATTCTGGCTTGCCATCTATAATTGATCAGACACTGAAATGGAGGAGGGAACTGGAAGGCAGGCGGAGAATAAGAGAATAATGGTGCATTTTTGAAAGGAATGGGAACGTGGGCGAGCTGGAGTGTGAAGATTTTTTGTGTGTTTCCACCAAAAAAGTGGGAAGTTACTTAATGAGTCTATATGCTAATAAATCTTAAAAAAAGAAATAATTGTCAATGTGATTTGCTTCTCTGCAAACAAGGTACGTATTTTGAACAATATTGTCTCTGTCCACATTCAGTCACGCCTGTCGCCTCAGAGTGTCAAAGTGCGCCTGACTTTCCCTCCTCTGAGAGCTAACTTCAATGTGTGACTGACAGCAAAGGCTGACTGGGTCAAATTCAAATTTTCACTGAAAAAGCTACTGTGTCAAAGTAACCACAAAAAAAAGTATACCACTTTTGGCCATAGAAAAGTTGGAGTACTTTACAAAGGAAAAGACAACAGCCATGAGAGGTTGTTGTATGGAGGAGATCTAATTGACTTTCACTTATTTTATTCCAACATGACAATGGCTGCAAAAATATCACTCTTTCCCTCGCAGGGTGTGCTGGCTAATACAAAGCTGCAAATTTCTGCTGGGAAACAAGTCTCCACTGTGGGTAATGTGATTAAAAGTACTTCTTGGGTAAATTTGACTCAATTAACATAATGAGTCACAGTGAATGCCCCTCCGAGTCATTAAGGCAAAGCAAAGGCTTTCACTCTAAATTACTGTCAACGGAATTCTGGAAGATGGTTGATGTTGACATCAAATTGGGATATGGCTGTGAAAGAACAAATAATAAAACAGACAGGTATGCATTGAATTATTATTAAAATCCTATTCCATTAACAAGAATGTCAGAAAAAATATTATTATCACAATCATTATAATAATGTAATTGCATTGTGTCCAGTAACTGATTCTGCTAGCCAACTACAGAATGTGATCAACAACTGAGTCTGTAATCCAGTCTGATCCAGATGAGTGACCAATAATGGAATTGATTGCTCATCAGGCCTTCATCAGCAGTCTTGCTTTTTTCCTTGCCTTGCCAATCTTTTGTTGCACACATTTTGTTTGTATTCACGTGAAACGTGCTTCTTTTGTTCAGTAAACCTTTAGTAGTTCACTTCGTGTCTGTCTGCTTTGGGTTCCAAACTTACGGCTACGCCGCTCCTTGTGACATTTTGTAAGGCAGCTATGTGACCAAATAGTGATTTTGTTGTGAGGCCGATAACTGATTCTGTGATCTAACTAAGTTTACAATAACTGACGGTCATCTATGTGACCAATAACTGATTCGATATACCAGCCAAGGACGAAAAACTCATGGCCAGCTATGTCACCTATAACTGATTCTGTGATTCTGTTGAGTGGCCAATAACTGGTGCTGAAAGCTAGCTATGTGACCAATAACTGATTCTGTACACCACCCATCTGACCAATAACTGAAAGTCAGCTATGTAATCGATAACTGATCCTGTGATTCCTTTGTGTGACCAATAACTGATTCTGATGGCCACCTATTTCACCAATAACTAAGTCTATGATCCAGTTGAGTAACCAGTAACTGGTTCTGGTGGCTGGCTATGTGACCAAAAACTGATTCTGTCTATCAGCCCTGTGACCAACAACTGACATCCAGCTATGTAACTGCTAACTGATTCAATGATGCAGTTGAGTGACAAACAACTGGTTGTGGCGGCTAGCTATGAGACCAAAAACTGATAGCCAGCTACTGTGTATCACCAATAACTGATAGCTAGCTATGTAACCCATAGCTGATTCTATGATGAAGTTGAATGACCAATAACCAATTGGATTTGACAATTTGCTTGACACTTGTGTAACCAATAATTCTGCAAAAGGAAGTTTGACACTGCCAAACAACATCCACATTTTGTGCTTTTTCCTGTTGTAAAGCGTGGACAAAATAAGAAGGACTACACAAAAAAATGGCAGCCGACCTCCTGAGAGGCTGTCCGGCGGTGCAACGGGCTGAATATTTCATCGTTCAACTCCCAGGGATCAGCTCAGATGGTTTTGACAGAATAGCCGAGCTTCGCCGAGCTCCTCCCCTCCCTCAGACCTGCACGTCACAGGCGAACTCAGTAACCTGCCGGCAAGGGCGGGTGGGTACGCTAGAGTTTTGTGTCACTACTTTTTAAATTAACTATGAGCTTGCAATGTACAGAGTTGGTCGCAGCAGAGGATAGGATTCATATTGTATGTGCAAAGGACAGATGGTGTGTAAAGCTTGGAATCAATGTGAAAAGTCATCATGTGATGACTGTGATCAATAGTAGACAATCACAGCTCTAATACTACTCGTCGTGCAATTTTTTTTTCAGAGGGGGGACTTATAATAAATGAAGACTACAGTAGAAATCTGTGCATGTCCATTCATCTGTAGTTTACTTCAGATGAATTCACTTCCAAAGCCACCAGCACATATAAGCTGC
Organism: Dunckerocampus dactyliophorus; assembly: GCF_027744805.1. Classification (NCBI taxonomy): domain Eukaryota; kingdom Metazoa; phylum Chordata; class Actinopteri; order Syngnathiformes; family Syngnathidae; genus Dunckerocampus; species Dunckerocampus dactyliophorus. The sequence continues at coordinate 7,504,634 of NC_072833.1, forward strand.
TCTCCATCCTGTGAATGCATGGCTGTGACTCCAGTCAGCCATGCAAACGTTATCTCATGCAATATTCAACACGCTAACTTTGGTTCCTTCAGCAGGCAGCCCGGGATGAGGAAAAATGCTATTAACAGCACAAACAAAGGCACCAAAACCGGTGATTACACCAGATCATGCAGATAAATTAGATTTTTATGAGGTGTTTGATAAATATTTGGGAAAGCAAATTGAAAAGGATGCCAAGGGTAGGAGAATCTGCTCCAGGGGATCTGTTACGTAATTGCTTTTTGAAGACATGTTGTGAGACCACTGTGGATTCAAGAATATTACTGTAAAAACTTTTATTTTCAGTCTCATAAGTAATTTTCTCTTCATTTCTGGAAACCATCAGGGGAGGCAACATTATGATAGGACAGCAAATCAACTAAAACAAGTTATTGCCCTTACAAAAGTGAAGGCTATGTTTTGTTTTGTATCAACACTCACAGCTAAACTGTCCCAATTATTCAGAGCCCACTGAATTGCATGGAATGCTTTTTTTAACAAACCAATCTCTGAAATACTTTTGAAATTCACAATTTTAACACCAGAAAGTTGTTTTTTTCTATCAAAATGTATTTTTTTTTACTTTTTAACTTTTACTTTACTATTAATTATTATTATTATTATTATTATTATTATTATTATTATTATTATTATTGATATTTACTGATATATACAATATATATATTATGTATTTTTGAAATTTATTGATTATTGCTTTTATCATCTGATTGCGAGAAAACAATTATCTAAGATGTGCGATTCACTTCACACTTAAGTTACCAAATATTGTTCCATAATAACTCTAAATCATCTTTTTACCGACACCACACAACCCAGTATTCTCATTTCATGGAGAAATTCAAGCACCAAACAAGTTAATGTCAGCTAACTGCGCACGCTAGGTTCAATTATTCAAATGCACAGCACGTTATGTGCATGATTAGGTTTTGGGGCTTGATTTTAAGTGAAGTGGACAGCTGTCTATAGTACTAAAACTCCACCACTGCGACCTTCTGGATACCTTCTCTCCAGGTGGAATTCAACTGTCTGCAACACCCATACTGAAGTAGCTGTACAGCAACTCACCTACTAGAATTTTGTCAGACAACAAAGGCACAATAGATCTTCTTTGATGCCCTTCCGTTCTGTTATGAGAACACAGTTTATGTAAAGAATTGGGAGATGGATCATACAGAAGGCAGCAGTATTGACGATAGACGTGACAGTGATTAACTGCCATAGAGCTATTCTGTGGTGCATGAAGAGAATGAATGGGACAGAGTCAACTGTACGCTGAAAAAGGAATAACTGCAGGTAAAAAGCTACTGTGGGCTGGCACTGGATCAGTTGATAGATGGAATATGGGTTTTTATCACTGAACACATTGATTACAAATCTCATAAAGCTCTTTGCACTTATCATCATTATCAGCATCATTTCATTTGAACGCATGTATTTTTTAAAAACTATTATTGCAAGAAAAAACAGGAAAACTTCTGATTATGTTCATATATTTTTGTCTTCACATCAAAAATGACAAATTAGTGTACAAATATTTGCAAAGTTCTAGCATTGAGTCTTCAACATTAATTGTAGCCACTGCAAGCTGAAGTCTTGACACACACACACACACACACACACACACACAAACACACACTACAGTAGTCTTTAATATAAATGTAAAGCTCACATCCTCATTTGCCCACACAGTAATCCGACTTAATGCCACTGAACCCTTACAATTACTCTTCAGAGGAAGCCAAACGTAAAATTACAATATCGCAATACTACACAAACACTTCCTTCTCCTTGCTGTTTCATCAGGTGCCAAAGCAGGACACTGATAAGCTCCCCTTCCTCCCTGGCTTTGACCACTGGCAGTAAGGTGCATCAATCAGCTGCCTACAGGTTCCCAACAGACAGTGTGTGTGTGTAGCTGTTCCGTCAACTCACCAAATGGCATGGATGGTTCCTGTTCCTGTTGAAGAATTATGCTTTGCTCCACCTGTTTGCCGGAGATGGCAAGAAGCTGTGAATCGACTGGGAGTCCAGGGATGAAATGGGAACAAGAGGAAGAAAGAACTACCTCACTGTTCCACTTTCACCCCCTGCTGCTCGCCCCCGCCCTTCTTTTCCATCCTTCCCCAAGCAAGGATGGGCCTGTCAAGCCCCCGGAGGCGCAATCAGACACGTCATCAGCAGCGGGTTAGTGAGGGTTAATTAAGGGACGGTGACAATGTGGAATTGAGCCAAAGCAAAGGAGGAAGAGCACGAGCCAACAACTGTGCTTTGCCATACGCCTCTGACTGGAAATGCTCTGATGCATAATGAGTGAGCCTCTGAAAGGGCTGTACTGCTTCGTCTCGGGACATTATTCATGAGTCTCCTGTCTTAATGGTACCAGTGCAGCACCAAGAAAAAGGATCTTGAGCGTCCTCTTTCCTCCTATGTGTTGTCAGAAATACAAAGATACATATTTCTGTTGCATAATCAAATATGAGTGACTCAGCCCAAGAAAGGAAGACCCTGACCTTGACGAGACAGGCTCGTCTGCTGTTTAACCATCAGTGTTAGCTTTTTCAGCACCAGTAAACACATCAAAGCTTTCCACTGCAATGCAGATCTGCAAAATCTGCAAGGACTTTGCAAAGTCGGACTAACGTCACAGCTTCCTTCCCTAAAAAATGAACTGGTCAGCATCCAGCAGATTTATCATCTGCTGTACTGTTGTTTACAGTGAACTCATCAGCGCTATTAATGTTGGCTGTGCCGTTGGCTCCTTACCGCTATTACAACATTGGTTCTGATTCTGATGTGTGTGCAATGCACAGTGGTAACTGTGTACCTTTGTATGCCCCAGTGATTGTAAGATTCAGCTTTCAACAAAAATCATACTCGTCTGTTTGCCCGCGTATCATTCCGCGGAATCGAATGACCAAACTGAGAATCCTACGCGTTGGTGTCTTGTCGTGTTATTAACACACTGCGTGAGTCTAACTGTGTTCGGAGCTTTTCTTTTTCACAATAACTTCCTGATAGCCTGCTATTGTCCCCCAGCTCCATCACCCCTCTATGACATCATCACTAGTTGACACTGTACTCTTTACTAACAGTTGAACCACATGTGTCTGCTTTTTTTAATATGTTAATATTTGTGGGTGTCTGGAATGGATTAATTGGATTGGAAAAATATCTTGTTTTCCTATAATTCAGTTTTTAATGACCTTTTTGAACTGATTAATAACAAAAACCAAGGTACATAAATTCCCCAGCTATAATTACAGCATTTACGGTACTAATATTAATCCCTTACTCTTCTGTATATATTATTTTGTATGCATTATGTTCTTAAAATAAACAATTTCATCTTTCAAAATGCAACACATCATTGGGGTCTATATATAACACATTTATGCAACTTTTCATTAAATGACCTAGAAAACCAGGGATCTATGAGTTAATGCTAATTGAACAACTTCACATGCAGCTTTGGAAATGGTGCGACTGCTACACAACAGCCATCATTCAACAAGATTACCTACCTTTTTATGACTTACATCACTCGCCACGCTAAAGCGAATTAGTGATGATAGGATCAGTGTCCATTCTTATGTTTCCGAGAGTCATTAAGGTCTTTCAGATGACGAATGGCGTCAAACCCTCGCAAATCTCCAAGTGAATGAAGTGAAGGAGCTGCAGCAGTGAGTGCTTTGGTTCGTTTATCATAAAAACAAAAAAAATATGCCACCACTATAAAAGTCAGAGCTACTTAAGCAAATGATATATCCATAGTCATTACATAATAGTTAAATACAAAAGGTCTAGGTTATATCTATATCTATCTAGCTATCTATCTATCTATCTATCTATCTATCTATCTATCTATCTATATCTATATCTATATCTATATATATATATATATATATACACACATATGTGTAATATATGCTTTACAGTATAACATGCTTTCTTTAAAAGGCACGACAACCCTACCTTATGTCACCAAACAGTGAAAAAATATGACTACAAGTAGTATTTGACCACTACATTACGAAGACATAAGTCTATACTGTATGTCTTAAGCACATGCATTATTTATTCATTTCAGGCGAGCTACGGCTGTTTTAATACCATCTTATGTCACTTTTGTGTCACTTTAATGTGACTCATCACCGCAGTTCCCATAAATCACATTGAGTCAGACCTGAAAGTGCTGCATTTATAATGACAGAGCGAACTGGTTGCACACCAAGTCATTTTATGCTAGATAGAATACATGCAATGCACATGGTAGGTCATTCATTCAATGGGGGTAAACATACAGTATGTAACATCACTGCCTATTCAGTTGTTGATTTGAGTGCCGCTTCCCCACTCGGAAATGATTCTGATAAAAGGAGAGGGTCACATCCGAAGAGGAATGCCAGCAGATCATGAGTGACGGAAATTTAAAAACTCAATCGTTTGTGAATAAATAGATGGCTAATTAGCATGTGTTCACATGAAACACTATTTTGACAGAGAGCATGCACCTGCTTCAAGTGCGGAGCCACATTAGCATGCAGAGCAAGACACAGCTGGGTACTCCAATCGAGGATGCAACTCCTTCCAATTACCATCACAATTTGCAAAGTTTAGACTGCGCGCCTGACTGCTTTTGATTGAAGTTGGAGAAAGACTGAAAAGGGACAAACGGCTCAGAGCGTCACAAAAACATAGAAAGCTGCTGTTTCAGGTGCAGCATGAGAGAGATGTGCCTCCAAAGCGGCGCCCGGGGCTCAGTTGAACTAGACGTGAACTTATATGACGAAGGGAGGAGGTGATGACGGAAAGAACCTCGTCATCCAAATCTTCTCTCCTCACCTCGACTGTCGGCGCTCTGCACAGTGACAGCTGTGATCGTCCTGGCTGCTGCTGAGTACATGGAATGCTTGAGTGCACCCCATTCATGGACAAAATTGTGGCGCCATTACACCCAAAGGAAGTGGAATATGAACTTGGTTCTCCCAATTTTGCAGCAAAAGCAGGACTTTTCATTCATTTGGCATGTCCACAATTGTAAATGCATGTGATAATATATGGAAATACATCTGTTAAGGTGAAAAGAACAACAGATTTAAGGCACTTCAACCTATGAACATAAGGAGCAAGGCTGCACTGTTTGAGCCACAGATGGTCTCAGTCACCTGCTTGGCCACCAGTCTCCATCTAGTGAGTCACGGCGACCTCGGGGGGAGCATTGCGGAATAAAGCTGCCATGCATGGGTGGCAGCCAGGGGAGTCGTTATTGAAGGATAAAAAAAGCGTGAAGCATAATGAGCCTCATGGGAGCCAAGTTTATACAGTTTGTTTGTACGTGTGAAAAAAACAGCAAAAGGGAACAGCTTTGAAAACCTTTTAAGGCTCAGCAATTCTTCCCTTTAGTGATGAAACAATAATTACACTATTGTGCTGAATGAACAAATATTTAGTTGCATACTGCATTAAATATCTAGCTATCGTTCAAACACAGCTTGAACATTAAAAGTGTTGCCTTAAGTCATTTTTTTCTGCAAATAAAGCAATGCTCTGCAAATATTTAGCAAGAAAAACACTACAGAACGGGTTCTCGTGAGAATTTAGCTGGCTCTAGAACAAAACATGAATACAGTAGACCTTGATTTACACAGGGCAAAACAACATAAATGTTGACACTATAGTCAACCTCACACTTATTCAAGGCATTTAAAATTGTAAAATGTATAGGTACGCACTACTAATGAATGATGCTGAAGGATGATCAATAGGAGACCAGATGAAATTGGAGTCACAGTCTAGCCTTTAGTCTGGTTACCACTCCATATCCCTCTAAAGCAACTAGTGGTGATACGCACCTCTGCAGGCTGCAGGTGAAAGCGATGTTCTTTTTGCACAAAAATGTCCTCTGCTGACTCGCGAATAGGCGGGGATCAAATGTAGTAGAAAAAGGGAATTTTGGGAGTTACTTTCAAACTCTAAAGCCGCTTTAAGGCGATCAGGTCAAAAAATACAACAAAAATGGTGGGTTTTACGCTACATTTGAAATATGTTTAGCCACATATTTAGCTGTTTTTGGCACAAATTGTAGGGCAAGGTTACCAAAATGGTGACGCTTGAAATATTACTGTCCACTGATCCAGTAATCACGCTCACAGGAAGGGAAGAAGATGAAAGACAATTTTTCCTCAAACAAAGCCTTCTTGTAATATTGCATGACAAATGGAACAAAAATGCAAAAAATCTTCAATTTTTGCCCTGTAACTGTGTAATGTTTACCATTTAATAGTTTCCCAAAGTCATTGAAGCGTATCTGCTAAAAACCAATCAAGGCTAGCATACCCTGTCCTTGGAAGGACCCCCAATCCAGACTACAGAGCAAAACCTGGCAAATGATTGCTTGGGAAATGAATCCCCCTGAGAACGTTGTCATCCGCCAGTGGGAAGCGCCAGCTAAGCTTCTGACAATCACACATGTCACAGTGAGGCTGAAGGAAGCATTAAAGCTGTGTGTGTATTGAAGGAACAGTGTGTGATTTCCAGAGCTGTGCATGGAGAAGAAGGGAGGAAGAATAAACTCCCATTGGGCTTTTCTTGCTTGAAAGCATCTGAAGGAAATATTTCTCTATCACCTTCAAGGCCTCGCGGCAAAACCGCTTTTTCCTGCTCAGGTGAGGGGGCAAACTTCTCAAATCCTGAGATAAAACACAGGCAGGGTTACAGCGAGACAAATGGAGGAGACGGTTCACAGGGTTCATATTTCTTCTCCTTCCATGTCCCTCCACGCTTGAGTGTCAAGTGTGACAGGCATATCAGTCTGGGAGTGACAGGGGGCAGGTTAATCAGCTATTCTCAACCTGCCGCCGGGTCTGGCGTGTTTTGACGCTTGGACGCTCTCGGATATGATCAGACTCACGCCTGCCTGTCTGTCCAGCTGACTGACTGACTGGATGTTGAAACGAAAGGATGGTGCAAGAGTCAGCATAGGGGCTGGGAAACAATTGGATCATCGCACAAACACGATCATACAGGAAGTGAAATAATATTGCACTTATAAGCTGTACTATAAGTGCAAGCAACTCCAATAGCATTGGAGTGCAAACATAATTTCATTATTTGCAGTTGAAGCAACATTATATAGATGTTAATGATGATGACGATTTAAATTCTATGTGTTTATGAACACCACACATGAATAAAATTGCTCATCTGCCTCACTTGTTTGCTCCACTATTGAATGAAGAGGCACTCAAATGGTTGGTTTTGATGACATTGTGAAGAAAAACCCTCCTTCCTCATGGATGTGATACCACCTCCTGCTAGAAGAGCCCAGGTGACAGGCGTGGAGAAAGTCAGGCTTCGCTACACCTCTTAAAATAAAACCTTGAGCTCTGTCAACTATCCATCAGTCAGCTACAGATGTGGGAGCTGTAGGTTTTTTGTTGTGTTTCTTCAAGGAATAGAATAGCATGTTAAAATGTAAACCGTTGGTGTCGTCCTGTCCCACTCCTTAATGTTAGGTTGTTGTATGCGATATATGCCATTTATTATGTTGGACAAGTGCAGAGTTTCAGTGTACAGTCATCCCTCGATTATAGTGGTTAATTGGTTCCAGACCCGACCACGATAAAGGAATTCCAGCGATATAGGATTAAATGTTAAAAAATGGAATTTGTTAATATTTTTGTAGTTACAGCATAGAAAACCTGTTTATGACTTTCAAAATGCTAAATAATAATGTTAACATTTTTAGAGCCCTGCAGACATGAAATAACACGCCTATATTCACCTTTATACTCCTATTATTCATTGTTTACAACACAGTGCACAACATGCTGCAGGGACTCGAGACGGCCGCTAGCTAGCAAGCTAGCGAGCTAACCAGTTAGCCTCAAATTTAATAAGCCAAAATTTTCTTCCACTTCTATATGGAATGGGAGGAGAACTTTTTTCACTCTATGATGTCGGACATGCCATGGCTGACTTCATGACTTCATGCTGTGTTAAGGTAATGCAATGTAAGGTAATGTCGAATGTTTTGTGGCATTAGTGCCGCCTAGTGACCAGAATACTACATATCACTTGTATTTCAATGTTTTCAGTAACAAGAGGCCATAGTCTGCCACAAAACAGTGACCATTTATTAATTCATTAATTTATGAAAAAGTGGGATATAGTGAGGGAGCAACAATCGAAGAGATTGTGAGGGACGACTGTATATGTAAAAAGTGGATAAACGTGCACAATAGCGCTTCTTGGAGCAACACACACAGTCGGAGACAGGCGCGGACAAACACAGATCATTAGCATTAAAGCTACAGACATACAAAACGGCATGTTCTCAGTAGGCATTAAAAGCACCTTTCAACTGTCTAGATTCCATTCAGCCTCATTTTTGGGCAACACACTTATTTAACTTATTTAAAATTATTGCATAATTAAAGCATAATATGGAACTTATTAGACAATATTTTCTATCTCAGTGATGTCATCTGCAAGGTTGCAAGTAATTTCAATGCAATAGCAACAAAATAAACTGCAAATTGCAAACATACCTGACTGTTCATCTTGAATACAATACATAAGAAAAGGTGTGTCAAGAATGACTGACGCATGCTCTCATGCTACATCTCCATAGCCCGTACATCATTGCATCAAGCACAGTCTAGTGGATTTGCCCTTGACAACACCGAAAGTGAACACAAAACATGCAAATCTGCGAGTGACTGCTTTTGAGATGTCTGCAAGTAAGTGCACTAAAAGTCATTTGACAAAGGGGTCCTTGAATTCAAAACAGAGGCACTCCAAAGTCATCCAGTTTATCAACCCGAGGAGTACAATTATAAACCAAGCAAGTGGATACATCTCAGTTACCAACAATGCCCAAACACGTCTCTGGTTGTTGTCCGCAGAAAAACTAAAAAATAAAACAAGCAGCAAGCGATGATTGACAGATCCTTACCTGTCTATGTCCCCCTGTATCTCTTTGCTTCCTCTGTGGGATGTTTCTCGAGAAGAAGTCGAGTCTGATGCTCGGCCGGTGTTCCGTGCATACAAATGCAGACCTCCATCTGTTAGATATCTGTGGGAGGAGAATTTAGACTTCATTTTCACAGTCAGCATACAATAAAAGAGAGAGGGAATACAGACATGGTGGATGCTTGTTTATCAGTGCTTACAGTGGTTTATTTGTATGTCTAAGTGGGTGTATTTACAATGACTATCGCAGTGTGTAAGTGGTTGGGATTTGAGCATAGATAGCAATCAGACACGCCTGATAGGACACGGAAATGATTAGCTGTTGAGCTAATTGAGCTAATTAAATGGCAAATCACCTTTCCCGTCCTGACAGGCTGAAACAAATTGTCTCAAATCCCACGGATGCTTAATTCCGTCACTCAAATTACATCACTGATTAATCAATTTGTCTCCTATTTCCGGCCCCTAAAACTTTTCGAAATGACACTTCTCAAGAATGTGTTATTCTGTCCAAATTTTTATTTTAGTAAAGTATTCTAGACTGCAAAAAACAGGTAGATTTGTAGCATGTTATTAGCTGATGAACATTACTTTACATCATGGGTGTCCAAAGTGTGGCCCAGGGGCCATTTTTGAATCTCTTTTTTTTATTGGCCCTCGGCATATTCTAAAAATAAAATAAATTAGTAAGTAATAAGATGTATTATTAAATGTTTTCTTTGGAAGATGTCATTGCTTAGTGCAGATAGCTGAGGATATACTGACCTACACTGGATGGGCTTTATCATCTTTAGTACACAAAATGTAAAAAAGAGACCCCCCCAATATCTTTCAGTTTGTTTGTATGCAGGGAAAAAAAAAGTTTGGACACCCTTGCTTGCTTAAAAAATCAAATGCATAGCAGTTAAAGTATATATTTAAATCACCTTACAACAAAATTAGTAATAATCCCTTAATCGGATCAAATTTTGCATACGGTGAGGAAAGATGCCATCGAAATGTTATACAAAATTATTATATTATGTAATAAAATACATATAGTCATAAACACGTGATTTTCAAGTGTGCAAAAAAAGTTAGAATGCGTTAGCACTAATCATCCTACCCGCTGGTGATATCATCCATCCGTCCGTTCTTCCCCAGGATGTCCCCATCACTCATGTACCCCGCCATCTCCATCTGCGTCCCGCCTTCCAGCCCTCCTCCGCTTCCTCCCCCCCTCTCACCCTGCTCCACCCCCCGTGCCCCTGCCGCCGCCACCGCTCGTCTCAGGGGGGCGCTGTACACAAACCTGGAGGGATCAGAGTGCCCGCTGTAGCGCCCCGCTGTGGTGGTGCCGGCGCCCGCTGTAGCCGCCCGAGGCGCAGCATAGCTGCCGGGCAAAGAGGGGGCGTCGCCCGCCTGGAGACGCGGCGTTTGCGTTTGACCCAGGCGCCAGGCCATGGGGGAGGAGCGTGTGGTGAGGGCAGGAAGACTCCGCCCATTGACCTCTGTGGTTACAGTTGTGTCGAAGGTTGTCTCCAGTGTGCTGCCAAGACAGAGAGAGAGGAAATGTATGGATATTTACTCTGACTCAGCAGATTTTTTTGGGGAGGGGATGTGCCACAAATTGACTAAAATAACATGGTGTGAAGGTCAAAACAAAGTGCTGCCTCTTCCAGCGTGTAAACTTGTAAAGTGGAGGAGGAGAAGAAAATGAAGTCTCCCATGAGACAAACGTCAGACCAAAGTGCTGCGTTGCATGACGCAGTGACATCTCCATCTGACCATCAAGCGAATGCTTCCAAATGCCACACTTAATTTGACGCTTTTCAAGCATGAACAACAAAGAATGTAAATAATTGCACCATATTGACTCACAAACAATAAAATAATTCAAACTGAACAAGCCTCTAGTGATAATTACACAGCCTCCATCATGATTAATATGCTATTATGACTTTATAATCATCCCTTATTAAGCCACAAGGCTTTTTTTTAATCTAAAGCTGTCAGGACACAGCAAAAAATGAAGATGTAGTTTAGCTCAATCTTTCTCAATCTTTAATTGTTCAAAAAAATGTAATTAGTTGTAGATGACACACAAATACAGTGATCCCTCACAGCTGGACATCAAAGCATGTGGCGGTACCAAACTGGAGCTCTCTCTGCTGGGAAAAAAGTGCACTGCATCTAAAAAAACAAACAGGAGTATAACGTTTTTTTTTTTTATATTTTATATTTTCAAAATAGATTTGATTAAATGTAAAGATTTGTATGTATAGTAGTAGGTTCAAGAATTACATTTATGTTTGCAAAGTTGGACGTGCGCCTATTTGGATAAACTTAGCATCAACTTCTGTGCAACTACTTCACTTATCAAGTCACAAAACGAGGTATGTTTTGGAAGCGTGTGTTTGTGTGCCATGCGTTTATTGAGTGGGCACCACTGTGATGCCAGGCGCCAGCATGAGAAGGGCAGCGATGCCAGCCATATTCACATCAGATCTCTATCAACAGCTTCTGATGTCAACACACACACACACACACACACACACACACACACAATCCCAGTGACACACGCAATGTCATGTTTTGTGGTGCCAAAAAAATCTGACACCATAACACACTGAAAATGCAAATCAATTTACCGTGCCCAGTCTTGATAACATTGGTATATAATGTGGCTTGCAAAAATCAGCTTATCGTTATCTGGAGTCAGCGGCAGAGGGAGAAGGGAGAGACTAACAAACGGAGGGAGACGGTGTGCGTGTATAGATGCTGTGATTAAGGAGCATGAGGATGAAGGATCGGGCTGGAAAGTGGAGGAATAATGCTGAGAGTATTCAGACACATACAGGTAAAAACACATCTCGCATAAGAATAAATACTACACAGTGGATCCCTCACCAATTCGCTCAGCATTTGCAGCTCCGCATATTTGCAGATTTCTTATTTAAGAAATATTTTTTTCTGTTTGTGGGAAACCCTGCCCATCTGTGATTGTTCTCATTTGTCATTCACACAAAGTTGATTGTAATACCTGATAAAAACATAAAATGTACAGCATAATAACACAGCATGGATGTACAATGTACTGACGTGACATAGGTGTAAAATGGTGGCGTCCTGTGTGTCTGCAGAAGCGCTACATTTCCACCGTCAACATGCTACAAACTGGCCTCAAAACCTGCAGCCTGGTGAACAACAGTGGTGGTGCTACAGGGTGGCCGTGCCCACCATTGGTCACTATCTGGCCAACCCAGTGGCCACCCCCATGGCTGGGGGACAAGTTCGACAAACGCGGCTCTGTTTCTGCTCGGACACGTTTCACTACAGCACGCAACAGAAAAGAGCTGGCTATTTTGTGGAGGAGCTGTCAATAAAACCACGTCTTGCATGAACTGCAAGCGGTAGGTAAGTTTTCCATGACTACTTTGGTCGGTTCGGGTCAAGTTTTCTCATTATGTTGACTTTGACTTAAATTCTGAAGCGTGATTCAGCACATAAATCTGTTAATATTGAAAGCTCTCTGTAGCAACATGAGTGGGCGTCTAAACCAAGGAGTCCACAGTCAAAACAGGAGTGCCAACCTGCATCCACTTCCGTATTTTGCCCTGTGAGAATTTGGCTGCCATGATGATGAGCAGAATCCAGAAACTATGCATTGAAAATATGTCCTTGCCACACTGCTCAGCTATTAATTGCTCTAATAGACGGTCCAAAAGCAGTGGTGGAGCTACGGCGTGGCCAGTGGTGGCCGTTGTCACCCCCGGTCACTTTCCGGCCACTTATTGCCATCCCTATGTGAGTAATGGTCTCACCTTGGCCACCCCGATAGCAAATGTCTGTCTCTGCCACTGGGAGAACACAAGCTAATATATGATCGCACAGGTAAGCAGTATAGATAATGTAGATGTGGAATTGGAGGAATGCCTGTATTCAAAATTTCTTTTTCTTATAAAGATAAAAATTAAGCCCTTTTCACGACCGGCAAATAAAAATCAAGCGGCGACTATAGTAATCGATGAGCTGTATTTCTTCTACAGTAAGACAAAATCTGCAGTAGCTTTGAAAGAAACTATTTAGATGTAGTTGTCCAAACTTTTTGTCATGCACAAGAGGCTTCAAAGTCTATAAACGTATAAACTTTGCATAGAAACGCCCACAAATGTTGCTCAGATTGATGTTACAGATTTCCGCCATCTCCTGGTGTAAAATATTAACTACATGAGGCACCATATTTGCAGAAATGGCTTGTTAAGTTCAGCAATGTTGCTTGTTGCAATTTTGCAACTTTGGCACTTAAAGGGCTAAAACGCTGAATGAGAGCCTTCTCTGAATTACAAGTTGGAAAAGCGACAACTCAATGCCAAACTGTGCACTACTAAGCCCCTGATTTCTTTTTTTTTTTGGCAGACTGAAAAATTTTGCGTCCACACTGTGCCGGATTACCAAATAGTTGCATCCAGATGGGAACGGATCACTGAGTGAAAACAATGTAATACACAAGACACACGTACGCGTGGCGCTGTGAGCAGACACACAGACAGAACCACGTGACACACCGAACCATAGAAGAAGAAAGAACGCCTCCGCATAAGTCGTCGTCTTCTGTTTTCCGAATTGGAATGACTTCGGCGAGTCATTTTGGAGTACAAGACAAGAAAATATCAGGAGAATGTCGACTGGGGTGAGTCATGCTAGTGGAAATATTCAATTATGTTGGCGCCTTGGCAGCGCTCACTTCTGGTCCTGTGACGGCGATGGGTCAGTGACGTTATCGTTTTCAAAAAGAAGTGGGTTGCTTGTCTATACGAAAACGATAAGGCAACATTTTCAGATTATCCCCCTCTGGAAACGTTTAAAAAAAATTAGCTGCGTTAAGGTCACCCAGAACGTGTGGACCGGTGTGGATGAAAGGCTGAAATGATAAAATACTTTGCCGTTTTGACCTGAAAAAATTTCCGTGTGGCTAGCCCCTGAAAAAAAAGGATTGTTTTTCTTCTGACACACACTTCAACGGCTATCTGCTCACTTCCAAAGCAATGAATAATTTAGCTTCGGGCTTGTTGTTCGTGTACTCCGAGTGTAAACACAACACAAACAAAGCCGGCCGAGTGAAGCTATTACATCCAGAATGTCAGAATGTCACCTGAAACGTTGTTGAATCCCCAGATAGAGATCCACTGAGCCCAAAAAGATGAGAACAGTGATTGAGCTTTGAAGATATGACATTTTCTTCTAACACCGACTTTCTCTTCCTGATGCCAATCAATACAAATACAATCCTGCGCTATAGGTTAGGAGAATTAATTGTGTATTTGGATCGATAGTGAGTGTCTGAGGAGAGGAAAACATGTCTGGATCTTATTGATGTGACACACAAAAAAATAACAATCCTTCAGTTTGATAAGCTGCTTAGCTTTTTCAGGGAATTATGAACGCATTTTGAATGGTAATGAAACATTTGGGTTGTATTATGCATGATTAAGGCTAATAATCCCTACAAAATTAAACTGATAAGATGTGTAGCGAAGCCTGCGACTTTAAAAAGCTGCCCTCTTTGGAGTGGTGGGCATATGCACAGGGTGGGATCATCCATATGGGGGGAGGTCAGAGGCGATATCATGTCCATGGGCAAGGAGTTTTTCCTTCATGACACCATGGAAAGCTGGAACTTCGAAACCGACTGTCTCCAAATTGGAGCATTCGTGATTGATTTTTCTGACGTGCGGTGGTCATAAACTTTGGTGGCTGTAGGGTCACATATTACTGTTATAACAATCACAATATCAATAAAAAGTGCAAATTGCATAACAGGGCACCTTTAATGCAGCTGTCACTGCATTTCGTGTACCTAAGCTTAGAGGACATAAGAATCCCGAAGTTGAGAAAGCGTGATGAGCATGACTGTCATGTGCGTGCAAGCGTAACGGTGATTAATTACTTTGATGATTCAAAGCTTCACGGTGATTACAGCCATTTCTTATCCAGGGGGGAGATTAAGGTGGTCTGGCCAGTCTTTTGTCATGGACTGAATTGGCATGCATCCACTAAGGCAGTTATCACCTTCCTTCCCACTATTAAACATTCATTAAATTTTTACATTAATGACCAAAAATGGGGCAAAAATTATCTGATTCAATGTGTTGTCGTTTTAGATTATTGCAGTCCATGTAGCCTCTGCACTGCTGGTCATGTAAATGTTTTATCCACATTGTGTACCATGCATGTAAATGAGAGCCCCCCCCCCCACCTCCCGCAAAAAAAAACCCCTCAGTGCTACATTGAATTAAATGTGGTGGCACAACAACAGCGACGCATTGATCGTGGCTGGCTGAGAACCCTCGGAGGGAGAAATAAGAAATAGAAAACAAACACCCATGCACACACACATACATGCACATGCACAGAAAGCCATCTGTCATGGCTGTCTGCACCATCTCCCTTGGTAAATGGGCCAAAATAATAGACTGAGAGGGAAGTCTGGGGACAAATGACCAATAGTTATCATCATGATATCCGAGTCCCTACTCTGTCAATGTGATGTGCTTGAGCCAGCAGGTGAACAAGTTTTAATTAAATGCAGGAAATAGGTAGAAGAATACGGGAATGTTAATAGAGTGTCATGAATAATTTGGGACGCATCTTCCGATGGCAATGAGGAAGATGTCAAAATCAGCTCTGCCTCTTTTAGTCAAGGATATACAACACATTCAAAAGTAATGGGACACGCCATGGTGTTTAGGTCAATCGTGTCTTTATGGAGCTTGCTTTGTGCACAGAGGCACAGTCATGCATGTGAAATTAAGATTCAAGGGAATGAAGGGCTTTGTTGTTGCATAAAAAAACCCTACATTTTCCTTCCTTTACAAAAACAATTGTCAGTGGTTATGTCACTGTTTGTTGGCCGCCTCCTTCAAAATGCGTGTGCTGGCTTCAGAGCGTTCCACGGAAGCCAAACATGTCTCAGCTTCACCACGCATCACTTCAGTCAGAATATTAGAGCTGAGAGCGGCGCTTTATAAACTGCAGCCACCCCACAGCCTGACATTTAACCAGGAAAATATTGGTGCATTGACTTAAAGGATGTGCTCATTTGCCTACACAATGACAGTATTATTTATGTATGGGAAGATTTTTTGATACAGGATTTCATTAGATTCAGGTGCACCTTATGTTGTGGCCTAGTAGACTCTTTAACCCCTCTTGAATCTTAATTCCAAGACATTTACGACAGTTTTGTGCTTCTAAGCCTTTTAGCTAAGAGCAATTGTCAGCCCAAACTCCCAGACTACAGTTGAATCTCCAGTGCCAGAGGCTTAGTTGTCTTAAAATATCCACTGGCAGCTTTCTCAGCATTCTCAGATTTATTTCTACATCAGTGCCTGCTTGCGATTGGCTGAGCGAGCCAGGTGGGGGGTCGATATCAGCTTGGACTCTTTCAAAGTTGGGAGTACTGCCATAATAGTTGGGCAGCGCACACTGTGCCAGTAAAAGCAGAACTAGAACAATCATTGGAGCAGGTTGCAAAAACTATACAAATGCTCCTAGTTGAGAAACTTTTATGAAAGTTTATTAGTTTGTCTATAAAAACTTAATATAAGTGTATTTTCATACATAAAACAATCCATGTTCTCCCGCGGGTGGGTTTTAGAGTCGCCAATTATATGCAAGGAAACCGGGTACTCCGGGTATAATCCATAATCCATAATAAATCCATAAATAAAATCCACATAATAGGCGACTCAAAATTGTCCATAGGTATGAATGTGAGTGTGAATGGTTGTTTGTCTATAGTCCAGCGTGTACCCCGCCTGTCGACCGAAGTCAGCTGGGATAGGCACCAGCATGCCCCCGCAACCCTAATGAGGAGAAGCGGCATAGAAAATGGATAGAATAGACTTTCATCGCAAATGTTGGTCCGAAATTGGAGGTGAACCTCAACGTTAACCTAGCAGGAGGCTTTGCTAAAATAGACATTTTTATGTATCAATTACTGGCAGATTTTCGCTAGTTAGCATGGAAGGTAAATCCTGTGACTATCGAGGATCTACTGTATAGAGCTCTAGACCCTGCATATAAGATGACCTGTATTTTTCGGACTGGAGGAAGGAAAAAAATGTATATTCAGGTCAGTATGGTAATATGTAATACTTGACTTGGGCTACCATAATAGTCTAAAACAGTCTTTTCATTGAAGTACAACAAAACTTAATGCTAAGAGCTATTAAAACAGGTATTATTATGCCATTGATATTTAATGAATATTTAAGAATAACATAACAGGATATTATGAGAATACTAAGTCATTCCAGGGAGTAGCATCTCTTTGCCTACCTGTGGCTGATTTGTCCCCCCCTTAGACTGGACATGGTTTCTTCCAGGTTCTGCCGCAGGTCAGCGATGTTCTTTACTGTCCTCATCCGTCTCGTCTCGGGGTCCTCTCCTGCAGACACACATTCGATTTAGTCGAAACCTGCACACACATTCTCAGCTCTCTCCCCCCACCCCAGGAGAAAAGAACATCTGACACACGGTTTTTCATCACTTGTCGCTGTATGTCCCTACAGGGGAAAACAATAATAAATGGTCACTGGAAGTCATCATGTAGTCTTTTTCTATGAACTCTAGACACATTATTTGTCATGCAACTGACAAAGGGTCTCTAGGCTGAGCAGGAAATGTCGTGCCATGACACCGTGTGCTCAGTTAGCTCGTGCCTACGAAAGCAGACTCTGTCAGACATCCTTTTCTTCCCTGTCGCTTTTTCTTACCCTCCCACCAAATCCTTGAGAGTCACGGCCATGAAACAATCTTCTGTATTTTAAAGCGCTTCTTTATTTGATTCAGCCATCAACTGAAGGAGTGCTGTTTATAAGCACCGGGAGGGCCAACAGTTCAGAAGTATAAGCTGCAGGCACATAAAAGTATCGACTTGTCTGTTCTGATTAATCTGGCCTGTTACCTCATCAAGCTACATCTGCAGGCTGGGACCACAGCACGGATAATTAGCATGTGGCAAAGAATAGATGTTGGATGTAGAGTGAGTTGATCCCCGGAGTTGGGATGCAATTCCAAAAGTCAAAAGGGTGGGGCAAAGAGTTTTAAAGTTCCAGTAGCAGCAGAAGGAAAACAGTTGATGTGTTTATGCTCAATATTGAAAAGAAACAGCAAGCTAAGTATAGATACAAAATACTTCTAGAGTTGACTTGCACTGGGCTTGCACTGATTGATCACATTCCAAATAGGAATCCACAGTTTGCACGAAAAAGGCTCTGCATTCTTCTCTTGGCATTTTCCCCTGCACAGTACAAAAATGACTGATCTGAACACTGCCAGTATGAAAGTAATCTTGTGCACTGACAGCAATCTCCTTGTTTCGGGGCATGATGCGTGGCAATACACATTGTTTGAGTTGTGCGCTTCACCAAATATGACAGACGAGTGGCTGCTTTGGTGGCACTGACAGCACTTACCAGATGCTAGAAAGCCTAATGTCCTAAATGGATGTGACACAACAGTATACTGCAGTGAAACTCATTTTTATTCAGTCTAGGAATGGTGCACCGACTGTGACCGAGATGAAAAATTAACGCAAGGGCATAATCGTGAAAGACAAACACCACCTAAATTATCTATAAATATATATACATGTTGACACTTGCCCTCAATTTTTCTGTGCCGACCTTGCTGATGACCTCAGGGAAGCTAAAGACGAGTCTGGTATAATTGAGGTCATGTTTTGACTGGCCAGAGCACACAGACGGCAAGTTAAGTGAGGCTGAGGTGTTGCCACATGTTCCAAACCACTGACCTCATATCAGCTGCATTACAAATCACGTAGCGGCAAATTAGAAAATCCATGATAAACCTTAAATTTTGGAAGAAAACTTTGTACTGAAATTCCAAACTGATTTGCATCAGCCATGCAAGCCAAGACCCCTCTGGATAATAGATCATGCACTGCTTCGATCGCTTACATAAGCTGAAATCCCAACTACTCTTTCATTGTTTTTCTGTCGTTTATGCTAAAAAGACACATTTTCTATTCCATTACAGAGACATCTGTCTCCAGGGGTCTCCATCTTGAACGAACACTTAATGCAACGTTAAGAAGCATCGTATAGCCTACATTCCAGTATTACACATTTATAGCGTGGAACAGTATGTGTGTCTATGTGTGAGGTTCACCTGAACTCGAGCCCACAGGCAAACATTAAAATGAGAAAAGCCAACATTCTTGCACAACATGACACCTTCAAGCCCTTTCCAGGCTCAGCATCCATTTGTGGAACAGAAAGAGGGGAAGACATGCATGCAGCTTAATCCCTTGAACCTCATATCCTAATATACTATAAAATGCATATCTGCAGGACAGAGGGTAAGACCTCTTCAAATGCACGTCATTTATTTCCAAATGGGATGGTTTATCATACAGACATGCTTAAAAAAAGTTACTTTTAGGAACATCACGCAAAAAAAAAAGAGTAAGAAGAAGCAGACCTTACTTAATCTTACCCCTTCTTATAATTCATTCACATCATATCTGTTACATGTTGTATAAATCCCTGCTTAGCCAACCATTTTTCTTAATGGGCGCTGGATTTCTGTATATACGGACACCAGCGCATACTGCCTTGGAAGTTATTTAACAGCTTTGTGCTCAAAGGTACGCCCCAAGAAATGGCTTTTTTAAAAATGCAGTATAAACAGGTCAAGAATGACTGTTAGCCGGGACTCACTCCTGTGGAATACAAAGTACGGCATCTAATTGCAATACAAACTGGTTATATTTACAGACTATTAGCCTAATAAACTATGCTAATTATACAGGTGGTGCAAGATTTAGTCAGCCTTAATGAATATTTATTTATAGATCGATCTAGCTATGTGCTTTGCAACACCTCGTGTGAATGAGCGTGGCTGCAAACTTAATAAACGAGGCAATCATATGCAAAGGAGCGCTTGTGTGCATTTGAACGCTGTGCTTTTAATTGAAATAAGAGACGAGTCAGTTCTGCAGCGCCAGGTATGTCAAGGTCTTTCAGCCTTATGCTATGTGGCGCCATGTAAAGGGTGTGCTGTGCTGGTGTAAAGACCCGACTGTTGACTTTACCAGTTACAGGCTGCATTAGGCCGATGTTGCCTATTCCGAGCGGATTGGAAACTGTGCAGCATAACCAGAAAGGAATTTTAATTTCATATGAATTTTCAAATATGGGAAACTAGTAACACAGAAGGGCGCCAGGAAAGAAGGGCAAAATACAGTAATCTGCCCGCGTTTATCGCGGTTATTTGGTTCAGTCACGACCGTGATAAGTAAATTTCCGCAAAGTAGGTTTTTCCTTTTTTATGAATGGAATATTTTTGGAGTTAGAGCATATAAAACCTGCTTAAGGCCTTCTAAATACGGGTTTTAACATTAACAGAGCCCTCTGGACATGAAATAGCACCCCTATAGTCACCTTTACAGTCGCATTACCCAATATAGTAGATATAACCAGAGAAAATAATACATTTACGGCATAAATACCACTTGTGCTTGTGTGTGTCACAATAAATGTGTTCTGGACGTGTGGACAGAAAATGATGTTAGGTGGATTACGGCCGCAAAAGTAGCCCGTGTTGTTATCATTTTAATTATGTTGTTATTATTGTGCCTGTTCTGAGATAATTCAAACCTGCAATAAAAGCCTCTTCTGGTGATAAAGTCTGGTGTTTGTATGTTTCATCTACTGACACCTAGTGACCAGTGTAGACTATTGCATATCATAATTGCAATGTGTCTTCTTAATGGCTTATATTTTTATTTAAGCTAATTTGGCAATTTTTATGCTTGAAAATGCTTCATTTAAGCAAGAAATACATACAATCTGCTTAAATATGCATACTTTTTTTAACTAATAGGCTGTATTCAACCACGAATCAACGTGATTTATTAATTTATATATTTTTGAAAAACAGTGGTAAAGTGAAGACACCAAATTCGAACCGTGATGTGGCGAGGGACAACTGTGTAGTTTCCCGGCGGTGTTGACAGGTATGTGCCCATAAGGCAATGACCATTTGTGAAACAATTATAAAATTTGAGGACACCTGTATTACATGCAGCATGTGATCATTCTGAGCATATCCCATAGGGGGCGTCGCAAATGTCATGGTAATGGTGTGTCATCGCGAAGGAATCTAATGTGACTGCTGACTTACGTGAGCGAGGTTGTTTGTGCAGCACCTGCTCCAGGTCCCCCAGCATGGTGAGGATCACATCCTTATCCAGCTGAGCCGTCCCCTCGCGAGGCCCTCCCCCTGAAACCTCCTCCTCTGCCCAATAGCCACCATCCTTCTCCCTGCTTCCCCGCTTTCCACCGCCCGTCCCTACTGCCGAGTCCTCATCAGAACGCCCGCTGCTGCCATCTTCATCTGTGCCTGCCTCCCCTGTGGCCTTGTGAGCAGGCTCGGTCCGAGGATGGCCGCTGTAAGAAGCCCGCTGTGGCCTTCCACCTGCAGCTGTGCACCGCCAAGGGACGGGGATGAGTGAGTGCTCTGACTGGGACAGCACCTTAGTGAGGGAGAGAGACAGGGATCGGGTTCGGGTGCCTCCGGTTCGAGTGACTGCCTCCTTCCTCGGGCTTCCTTGCAGGCTGCCCCCCGCCCGTTGTGAAGAAGGGAATGCCGAAGAGCTCTGAGGTTGGCGAGGCGGAGGCTTGTCCAGCTGAAAAGCGTACACCCGTTGCTCGCCATCACTGTGCAATGTTAAATTGGTAAGGGAGCGCTGCTTGATCCGCAGGTTGAGGTTGTCCGGAAGGGGTTGGGGAGGCCGCCGAGCTGGGCTGCCTCCTTGATACACTGAGAACTCTGCTCCCCTCTTCATGTCTTCTCACTGAACCCCTCCCTTTTTTCTGGCTTACCTCTTTGCTGCCTTTGACTCAGCAGGTAAATCTAAGTGTGCGCGTACATCCACCTGCAGTGCATTCATCTTGGCTGGACTGTTGCTGCAAATGACACCAAAGGATGGGGGTGGAGGCGGTAGAGACACGTGTCCCACGCCTCCTGATCTGTGGTCCTGGTTTGAGGTGAGAGAAAAAACCCCTTCAGGTAGATAGTCCATATAATCCATAGTCTCCATCACATTTTACTATCAAGCTCCTTCACCGCTTCCTCTCCGGTCCTCATGCTGTGTGTCTTCTTGCCTCTCTCACCACAGTCAGGGGTGTGAATGAGCCACTCGCTACATCTCCTTTTTCCCTCTCTTTCCTCCTCCTCCTTCTTGCACGCTCTTTTTCTCTCTTATTAAACGACAGTCTTATTTCATTCACTCTTATCTGGCCCCCCTTCTCCTCCTGCCCATAATTACCACCTCGCCGCTACACATCTCCTGACTCTGTGGCGGTCTCCTCGCAGCGGAGAATGAGCGGGTGGTGAAGCCACAGCAAGAGGACTCGCATCGCTCTTTCTCTCTTCGCTCACTGTTGAGCATCCTCTCTTTCTCTTAATCCCCCCCTCCCTCATTCTTTTCCTTTCTCCTGCCAGCTCCTTATCTCTCCTCCCTCAAACTATCCCTCCACCCTTGCAGTCTGTCCATCTCTCTCCCTCTCAGGGTGTGTTTGGATAGTGCACCTGTAAGCTCGCCGCCCCTTGCCGCTGCCCAACTTAATTAAAAGCTATCTGGAGGCGCTTAACGTTGAGTCCGTCAGCTTATCGTGGATCAACAATGAGATGGCAAAACCAACATATTACTCATCAATCAGCGCAAGCTTTATTAGCCCCCAGCTGCCATGTGCATGTTGAACAGAGGTACAGTGTCCCTTGACACTTAGCAAAAATCCACCCTTAAACAACCAAAAATATGTGCTGCTTTGCTGAGCACGTGTCATGGTATCTAAAATACCAGACTATAAGATGACACTGAACATAAAATACATCTTTTCTTCTAGACAAAAAAAAGACTATATTAATCTTTTCGTTGAAATTGTTCAACACATTTTCCTTGTTCTTCTTTTTCCTTTGACACTGCAAAATCTATCAATCCATTTCTCTATCCTTTTCTCTTTAATTAGAAAATGGTGATACTTATAAACACTGGAATTGAACAAACTTCAATGATAAAATGTAAGCAAACAAAATATTATAAGTGGCAGCTTGAAAAAGATATGGTGGGAATTAATTCTCAGCAATAGATATGGAGAAGGGGTAGGATTAAATCTGCTCTTTTTTTCCCTTTTCGGACATGTTAATAACCATGTGATGTTCCTTAATATAACTTGTTAAGTCTGTCCGAAAAAACTAACCATAGCATACCCCTACCAAGATCATGTTTTCAATATCACCCAACCTGTGAGACACGTTTTTCAAGCGGGTCTCTATGTGTGAGTGACAGGAAGAAAAGCTCTGACTCATTTGAAGGGAAGTCGTTGCCACCTGCTGATTTACTGAGGATCAAATGTACAACCTTCAGGTTGGGTGACCACTCTACCACCTGAGCCACACCGCCCCCTCTAGGCCTCAAAACATAAGGCAACTTGTCTTATTCAGACTTTTTTCAAGAAAAGTCCTAGTCAAAAAGTGATACATGTACTGTACGGTCCCAAGCCAAAGTTAAACTATTGTGTTGTATTGTGTACTGTCACTAGTGTGATTTTTCAGAATGTGTTACAGCAATGAAAGTGTGCAGATGTTCACAATAAAATTGAAGACATCTGTATTGTCAGTGTTGAGAAAATTATCCCATGACATCTTCAGCAGAACTACTAAGTTCCTCCCCTCTGCAAAGGAAGGGTTCACAAACTAAAGGATGCGAAACGGCAACGGGACATGTGACAACAACAAACAACAAGTGCTTTGAATGGACTCCAAACAAAGAGTAACAGACGGCACTGCAGTCTAATTTTACCCTTCAAATTAAAACCCTGGGAAAAGCCACTGTCGAAGCGAAACGTCTGGTATGCCACTTCCAACTTCTCCAAATCTCACATGACATGCAGTTCAGGCACTGTTTGTATTAGCAGAAAGCAGTTTCATTTCATTTTACTTTAATCTATAAAATGCACTTGAGAGATGAGAGCCCCTCCACGCCAGAATCAGCTGCATCATGCATGTTTTACGACAAAAACAGTCCAGAACTTTAGGGCCAAAACACAAGATGCACGCTATATTTCTACTGGATTATCCTGCAAGTGAAGCCGTGTTTGCTCTGTATATGTCATACGTGTGTGACGCAGTGTGGGGATTGTCACAGACGATGGCAGCCGTGGGGGTGTAAACAAAGAGCCACAGATGCTCTCTGTGTCTAACTGTCAGCGCTGACCTTTTCCATTCACGGCACAACACAAGCACAGAAGGGGGGCGATACCCAAATAGACATAAAAAGACACCCATCACCTTCCAAACACACATTGTAAGGACACGATTAGCACCTTGTAGGAGCCACATCAGTGTCGATCTTGCAAGTATAGCCGTACATTTTCCTTTAATGCTGCAGCAGACCCCCTCTTCCTTCCTCTAATCTACACACCCCTTTGTAGAACAACATGAAGTACAAATACAGATAAAGCAGATCCCACAAGTGCAAGTGTGCCTAATCTTGTGTGTAAATGCATGGGGGCATATTGACATTGCACACTGTAGAGAAGCCCAGCATGTGTTGTTCCCCATACCTGATATCTCCTCCAGGCACTGTTTGGCTGTCTTGCTGTAGACCAGCTCACCCTTGGTGGGGCTGAGGCAGGGGTCGGCCGGGGCCACCATGGTGCAATCATTCTCTGAGAATGTCCTAGAGGCACACAAAATAAATCATACCAAGCGGTTTCATGATAAGAGTAGAAAATAAAATAGCCCTCCTCGAAGTCTTTGCAATAGTTTCCCCAAGGATGATAATTATATTAAAATGGAGTTTAATACAGAATATATACAGATTACTGTTATAAAAAATGAAGGGCATTTTTATACAATAATTGTCGAGAGACATATTATTGTGATTTTTATTATTGTTATTCATTAAACAAAATGTGTTGCTAGTGGTACTAAAGCAATATATAATGTACAAAGACTGTATACACAATAGGTACAAAAAATTCAGAAAGAAATACACTAATGTACACATTATAGCTTGTTTTTAATCATGCTTACTGATAAACAATTAAAAGTCACTACAGGTCTGGAATAATTTGGACTTAAAATCCTGTTACACTGATGTTATCCCTGCTCACAGCCACTAGAGGGAGTATTTCTGCGGTAACTAGCTATTTCTATAGTTACACTAAAGAGAAATATCCTCACTCGTGTCTCTAATCACAAAAAATGTCAGTTTCCCCAAAACCGCTGTAAAAATTAGTGGTACGATAAATACGATAAATATTGGACCGATAATTATCAGGCCCATATGAGAAATTACGACCCATACATATATATATCCGATAACAAATCCGATAATAAAAATAGCTCAGATAACCCATAAATTAGAATATATGCTCCAATGAGGTGAGACTACTGGCACTGTGCTGGTGAGCAAATCAAGTGCTCCCTTTTTTCTCCTGCCTGTGACGTTAATGGCCCGTCATAACTTCCGTTGAGCTCACTTGTAAACAAACATTGACTGTTTCAGAGGAAGACATTTTGTGTGCTGGTTGCACTAACTGCTCTGCGATGAGGGAAAAAAAAACAGAGCTTCAACACATCAAACCTTATCAGCCACCTGAAACGCATCAAGCTGTAATCGTTTCATGCTCGTACTCTGCAAAAATGCATTCATCCGTAACGTATACTAAAACGAATATCCGGCTCATCCCTAATCAATAGCAACATGCACTTCAGTTCAGAAACACGGGTGAGAAATGTTGCTGCATGCTTTAAATGGGAAAAGGTAGCACCCGCTGGTGGAGCCAGTAATCCAAAATGAAATCTTAATACATAAAGAATTGCATTTGTTTGTGTTAATTTACATGTGGGATCAAAAAGGTCATTTTCAATGGCTTTCATTGGGACATTTGGCACTGGCAGCAAAACTAAAATAAACTGTTCAAACCCAACCCTTTTAAATTACAATTCTCCCAGTTAATGGCAAGAGCTACTTATTGACTTTTAAGTTTGATTAAACAGCAAGAAGAAGTGTTAAGGAACAGAGTCTTCCTCATGTTGATATATTAATAAGGCAGCGGATTGCGTGTCTGCAGTGATAAAAGAGCTTTGCTATAGTCAACAGATGGACACCTCAAAAGGGAGGAGGGGACATCTCGGATGAAACACTTTCTGTGTGTGTGTGCAATATGTGTGCGTGTAATCAGAGTCCTGTCGGAAGTAACAAAGATGGGGTTCAATACACTTGATGATAACAGCCTCACATGCACACACACAAACAGTCAAACAGATACACAGGGCAATACAAATAGAATACACACACTATAGTGTGTTGAAGGCACCTACACGCACAGCAAAAGTACCACCTGCAGAGATGCAGATAAAAAGTGTCACCCAATCAAGCATGTGAAAAATCATGTTTTCCCTACCTCAGTGCATTCGTATTTATTCTCTATCGCTGACATGCACAACACTTTAGACCCAAAATAATAGGTTATAAATTGGGGAAGGCAGATAGCTGCTGCAATAATAAGTCATTCATATTTATGAGATGGTGATTCTGTCATTTAGAGGATGCTTTGCAAACTGTTTTACTATGAATACAAACTTTTACTTTCTGCTGTTAGCATCCCCTGCTTTATATAATGAAGAGTGATTGAATTATGTAATGAGTCTTGTCAGCATTACTCAGCAGAGTAGTAGTCCAAACTTCAATATGTGATTCCCATGTGATTCTAGGAATAAAACAATGAATCCTGTCCAGTAAACCTTGTTTGTGTTTCAGTGGCAGATGACTATCACTTCCCTGCTCCACGGAAAGACTGAGGAGATCATTCCTCCCCCACGCCACGCTGCTTTTCAACACAACAGAGGGGGGGCAATAAAAACACACACAGGACTATTCAATTTTTATGTATTATCATTATGATGTTTTTTTAATCATTTATTATGTATTATTGCGGGCCACCTAGTGGTTAGCATGTTGGCTACACAGTCAGGAGATCGGGAAGATCTGGGTTTGAATCTCCATTGGGGATCGCTGTGTGGATTTTGCATGTTCTCCCCGTGCGTGCGTGTTTTCTCCGGGTACTTCAGTTTCCTCCCACATTCCAAAAAAACATGCATGTTAGGTTAATTGGCAACTCTAAATTGTCCATAGGTATGAATGTGAATATGAATGATTGTTTGTCTATATGTGCCCTGCGATTGTCCAGCGTCTACTCCGCCTCCTGCCCAAAGTCAGCTGGGATAGGCTCCAGCATACCCGCTACCATAGTGAGGATAAGCGGCATAGAAAATGGATGGATGGATGTATTATTGCACTACAAATTATACGTGATCTGTCGCATATTTATTCATTTGTTTAGTTATTCTTATTCTATTTCTTATTTTTCTTGTCTCTCATGTCTTTCCTGGGTTATTTAATTTTATTTTGTGATTTAAGTGATTCAGGTCATCGTGACATTTCTGCACAGCTGCTGGAAATGTGAATTTTTCTTGGAGATCAATAAAGTGTCTATCTATTCCAATAAATTAGGTCAAAGTGCAATTTAGTACCAAGCCTGCAGTTAAACATTAATGTGGGACATTAACCAAACTTATACACAGTTCTAAAAGTGTATGTGGGAGAGAGAAAAATATAGTTTTTCAACAAAATTGCCAAAACTGGACTGCGAATTGTGGTAAATTGCAACACCACAAGAGGCTTTTACACTCAGTGCCAACCTGCTGATGGCTGCAGATGATGCATTTAAAGCGAAAAGGGAATAAGAAACAGGGCTGATATGACAACAGAATTCCCGGTATGTTCAGAGCTCACAAATCGAGTCAGCACAGGTGAGGATTAGTTTAAATGTGCAATCGCTCGATTTTTGTGACTGACACCGATAATCCCTGCCTGCAATTCTCTTTAAAGGATGGATTTCCACAACATGGCCGATGTAACGCAAAAACCCAACACGGTAGCAGTGCACAGGAGGTTAACTGGCCTCTGTTCATAGCTCAAGTATTACCATTATGCATTAAATAGGAGTTATATTTATACACAATATGTGGTAAGTTTGCACTAAATTCTCTATGCTTCAAAGCCCTTCAATATTTTCTGCACAGAGCAGAAGCAAGGCTGCAAGGTAGAGGTTCTGATAGTCTGAGCAAGCAATATTATGCAAGAGTTTGGAGCGGAGGGGAGGATATTTGCACGCAAAGCAGAGGAGAGAGAACAAGGTATCAAGGTAATGTTGTAAAACCTGAATGTGAAGAAAACTGTCCTCACATGGATCCCCACCACAATTGCTTCACTGCATTATGAATTATGGCTGAAACCTTCTAATTAACAGTAAGGCGTCTGGGGATGTGGGAATTCCTTTGGTGTAGGCTACACTCTGAAAACAGTAGATGCAACAGTGCAAATATATGCTGCACAAAATATATACTGTAGAAAAAAGGGGGAGTTTAAGACTGTTACATGACTTTAAAGGAATTCTATGTGAACAAATTGCGACACCGCTTGGGTTGTGCTCAAAATGCTTTGGAAGACAGTACGGGTGTCTTAGAATAGCCGACTATTCGACGATTCGATTCGGAGGAGTCTGATTTGACGATCGATCTCGCATAAAAATGTCACGTGATCAAGATTGTACCATTCTGACTAAATAGGGGGTGTCCACGGCTGCAGTCTTTGGTTTTGTTATAAATAGCTTATTTTGATACAACAACAGCCTAATTTGTGCTAATTAACTCCCTGACTGCCAGCCATGTTCAGAGTGTCAAAGGGCGGCCCACGGGCCACATCTGGCCAGCCAGAGCTTACCATCTGGCCCCCAGAAGAAAATGACTGAATTGTGGGTTGTGAGCAATGGGTTGGGTACCCGCAGATGCTATATATTACAATATATACCATGAACACTATATAACACACTATAACACTGATATGTTAAAAAATGAACATTTCCTCCACTCTGGTGTTAAAACATCTATAGCCACACCAGTGGAGTTATACAAAAATGTCTGTACACATAACAGGCTATCAAGCGCATTTTGGCCAATCAAAACCTGAAAAAGCACCCGCAGCTGACTTGGTCTCCCATTTTGACGCCTCAATTCATCAGTATTGTGAGATATTAGATGTACAATGACATGTACAGTACATTATCTGTAAAACCAGCGCTCACCTACATGGAACCCAGGAAACAACATGAACGTTTTGTTAGTCACCATAAATGCAAATAACAGGGGTGTCACGAGATACTTGAGACGATACACGAGATTGGTTAAATGAGAACGAGACAAGAAGAGATTTTAACATTACTTGCAAGAAAAGTACAATGAAAAATATAAAAAATAGACGACAATCTATTGCAATCTACGAATTTAATTTCTACTACGTTACCTTGCATTGCTCCTCACGAGGCTTCACTTTTCTGCACCCTGTGTGTATGCGAGCAGCCCCGCCTCCACCCACCAAGTCAAAGAGACTGTATGAGTGACAAAATGGCTCACTCTGTTTGGTGTTGAAACCAGTGCACAGAGTGTTTGAACGGGGGAGACGAGGAAAACATGGTGGCTGGCCCTTGGATAAATGTAGTTTTCTCATTGTGCATTTAGGGTTTGGTTTTTTTTTTGCTGTTTTTTTTTGAGGTTCAACGCTTGTTGCTTGCCGGTGTGGCATGCACTGACACCTCTGGGATTCGGGGACTGGGCTCAGGGTGGGGGCTGGCAGGGTGTCTGCCAGGAGAGCAGCTAAGTGTACAGGCGTGTTCAGTGGTCAAAATGGATGCCTGTTGGCAGGTCTGTTGGTCACTCTCTGGGAGGAAAGGGCGCTGACGTGATAATGTCTACATGTACCTATACTTGATGATAATAATTTAACTGCTGAGTGGGTCGTTTGTGACACCCCCGTTATAAATAAGACTATCACTCAGCTAAGGAATAACAGCTGCAGCGGTTTAAACTTTCTAAATGTGTGGGATCTAAGTTGCGCTAATGCTCGAAGGAAGGAGGCGCCAGCTGAATGTTGGCAGAGAGAAGAGGTAGACAGAAGTGGGAGAAGGGGTGAGGGATTAAGCCGTGTTTAATGGGATTGCAAACTCTCTTTCTCCCTCAGAACAAAAGGCCTCCGAGAGACTTTGGCAGCTCTTCTGCATTTTCTTTCTTGGATTACGTTTGCTGTCGTAGGAGAAAATCAGCCCTGGTGGGCAAATTTACACACCTTCTGCATCTCTGTGGGTGTGTAACATCAGGAAACCACATGTGGTTAATAATGCAGTTGAATTTCTTACCTGTACATGAAGGGAGCCACGGTGGCAGTATTGGGGTGGTTGTGCTGTTGCTGCTGTGGGAGTTGAACTACACCATTCCCCCCAAGTGCTCCACCTCCTGCCAGCATTCCATTGGAACCAGACAGGGCTGAGGTGCTGGTGGAGGAGGTCATGCTAGTTCTTTTGCCCTCTGGACCTCCGCTGGAGCGCTGCAAGAAACCTTGCCCACCTTTTGCCATCTTGGCTCTCTCCCCCTCGCCTCCCCGCAGATTTGCAGTGCTGTTTAAGACCGCCTGGCTTTGGGACTGACCCTGAGGCTTTGCCACGGCTGTAGAGGGGGCTTTAAGTCCTGGCTTGGGGATGCCACTAGAACCCGTGGAGGCTGTAGCGTCTTTCTTTCCTTGCTTGGCTCCTTTCGGTACAAGGCTGGCAATTTTAGAGGTCTTCTTTGTAGAGTCTGCAAAAGACTCCCGCTCCTCTTTGGATTGGAGCTTGCTCCCAGACTTGCTTTTGTCATCCTTGTCTTTGGATGTGCCTGCTGACCTGCTAGCATTGGCAGAACCCTTTGAAAATGAAGGGGATGAAGATGATGTCTTGCTGGTTGCAGTCAGCGATGATGTGGTGCTCTTAGAGGGCATCAGTTTGGCTGTAGCGCTGCTACTGCTGCTGCTGCCTACAGACCCTGTGGGCGTAAGTCCATCTTCACCATACTCTGAAAGGTCATCCTCCTCCTGCAGAGCCATTTCAGCCATAGATGGTGATACTCGGGAGGCTGATCGAGGGTTAATGAGACGGAACTTCTCCAGCATGGATCTCTGGGGCCCACCTACTTTGGACCCATCATTACCATGTGCTTGGATGCCCTCTTGGATATTTGGTGAAGGTGATGGAGAAGGTGAATGCGTGGGGCTGGCCAGCATGGATGAAGTGGCACTGTGCTTGAGGTTCATAGACTTGCTGCGCCAAGACTTGCTAGTGGCAGGGGAGGGAATGGCAGAGGCCAGCTGCTGCCCACTTAGGCTGGTGGGAACAGTCCCACCTAGACCGCTTCCATTCATTCCGCCAGGTACTGGGATGCTCCTCATCGCCTCTGGAAGAAACAAGGAAACACCATGAGTTTTTTAGGACCCATAAGCCATTTTACTACGACATCTACTACAGTATGGATCATGCCTGAAGGTGAATGAAACTTTTAACTACAAAATTCAACAATAAGCGCGTGAGTGAAAGTCAACTTTCAAACATTCTACTCCCTCTTGGCAAACCTCATAGCTTGACAATTCAGCTATTCTTTTCTGTTGCTGGAAACTTTTGCAGTCTTCCTGGATTTTTCAGTTTCCACATTTTTAGAAGTTAGAAGTACAGGCAGTACTTCTCCTGTGGGGTTTTGCACATTGTTAGCAAAAAAAAAAACTTGAAAAACCTGAAACTTTGGAAATTCCCTTTTGACAGAGTAGGCTTCATTATGCTACAACGTAGTCGGTACACCAGCCCTTCTGACGGCGTCTTCATACTGTTAGAGCTCTTCAGCAGCCCAAAACGCTAGGCCCAGTGCTTTCCTAAGCGGGAACAACTGCAACTCTCCTTAACTAGCTATTTAGCTTCCTGTGGAGTAGTAGTGAACAATGATGACTGAAGTAACATCCAGATCGTTGTTGGAGCCGAAACTAATCGATCTGGAACGTCAGTCACTTTTATTTAATTTAATTATTCATGTCCATGTCCATGTTGTGGGCATACACACGGGGCGATAATCATGTCCATGAGGAAGGAGGTTTATCGCTCATGAGGTCATGAAAACCTGGAAAAGTTCAAAAGCGACCATTTGAGCACCTCTTCTCTCAAAAGTGGAGCAAACAAGTGAAGGATGTTATAACATCATTAAAAGTCAATCTGAGACTTAATTTAAATAATTACATAAATAATCAATTAGAAATGGCCAAATATGACCACAATATATCTCACTGTGCATTCTCATGTACCCTAAATGTTCAGCAAAACAAAGATGGGGTGAATAAAGCGTGCGACACAGTTGACAGCACGAAGTTATGCGCCATTTAACCGAATGTCTGTCAATCAGTCAGCATAGCGAGCAAGGAGGTTACATGTTGTGAGTCACCCTCTCCCTCACATTATAACGCTCCTTCGGGCAGGCAGAAGAGGGTTCAGCTTAGGTTGGTATACCGAGACTCTTTTAACAGGCTTACATGTGTGACAGCATCCCTTAACACTGTGGGAAAAAACGGCTGCCTGGATACACGCTCCCAAACGCAAAATGCACTATGAGCTCCACATTCTATTGCCAAGAAGATACACTGACTGGTCCCATCATTAGACACACCAGAACAATTCAACGAGATCCAATGCAATCCAAGCCAAGGACAATTCTTAGGCTCTGAACACAACTGCCTGTTGATGGAGGTAAAACAACTCTTTAGGAGTCCGTGTGTGTATAGAGACTAACATCAGGCAATGACACGCGCAAATAATTATTCTGTGCATGACAGAAGCCCTCAAGGTAACACATGGGTGTGAATGATAGAGGTTGTAAGTAATGCATGTTCAAGTATCAGGTCAATTAACCCCATCTTTAGAGAGCCCACCCCGCCATCCGTCGGCCCCCTAAGGCTGTTTCGCAGCGTCGCCACTTTTCACCGTGCAGTGACTTTGCTGTTACCATGGCAACTGACTTTTTTTTTTTTTTCACAGTGGCCAAGGAATTAAATGTCACTTCATCTGGCCCGTGATGGATAGACGGGCAAATAAAAACTTGCATATGAGTAATATAAATGTTTGCGCACACACACACACACACACACACATATAAGATACTCAATCTGGGTTCTTTTACACACCACCCCTACTTTTTCCACTCTGATTTGAAGTCTTTTAATATGACATTGCTCTGTATGCACACATTAGCTTGACAGGAACTAAATTATTGTATACAGTTAGATGAAGTCAGCAGCTTTCATCCCTCAGCTTTAAGTTGATCCCCAGTGTTTGTATGCCCCTAATGTAAAGCAGACCAGTCATACATTAATCCACTCATACACTTCCACAGAAACAGATGCCCTTTGATGCAACTCTTAACTTAATCAGGCATTTGAATGGTGCAACCAAAAAAAATTAAATAAATAAGCTAAAAGCATGACTTTGCTTGATAGACCCGCCCTATTCTTGGCCGACCAGTACGCATGGAACAGATGGTGGGACAGCTTCAGAAACACACACTATCCTTCCTACCCTAAACCGTGCCAGTGCTGAGCAGGGAGTTTGCATGTGTCGAACTAAATTTCCTGTAACTTTATCAAAGCGGTGATCTGACATTCACGCCCGGTTCATGCTGTTAGCGGCCAGCTGTGCAGCGGTGACGACCGCACACGCACGCTATCACAACTGTTTTTTTTTCGTTTTGGTGGGTTTCACAGATTAATAGACGGCACGCAAACGGATGTAATCTGCAAACACTATAGCAAAAATTCTTTTTCACTGGTTCCAAGTTACAACCTGAAGAGACTATGTTGAAGGTAGGGGTGTAACGATTCATCCACTACATCAATGCATCCATTTATATTCCTATGATACAACTACATCAATCTGTGTTCGACAAGTTGCCATTCCGGACGACATATATCGATCGATTTAGCTTTGTTTAAAAGGTAATCATCGACTGCATCGATACTAGGAAATAAAGCATTGGATTTAAGCACGGCAGGCTTTCTATGGATATGTGGGGTTTTTTTTAGCACTTTTAATGATAAAGACTGTAAACGTTACTCGATTCAGTCTGTCTGCGTTTGACGTCATCGCCACGCGCCAGCAGACAACAAATCGTAGCATGATGGATGGCAGAGGACAAGCAAGAAATAATTATAGTGTCTTTGGCTTTTGCGAAGAGGGAGATGTTCTAAATAAGTCGCTCGCTGTTTGTCGGATATGTAAAGGTCAAGTAAAATAATACGACAACACGACAAATCTTTCCAACCACCTACTAAGGCGGCATAGGACTTCACACAACGCTGACCGTCCAGGCATCGCAAGGTAACGGCAGCTCTTACTGGATTTACTGTACTTTTATGAAAATGTATTAAATATTGAAAATGTGAGCAGGAAAGGTTAACCTCCTGTTAATTCAACCTGAAGTGTTGGTTGTACTTTATTCAAATAAAATATGAATGCATTTGCCATTAATTATTGTTTACTTGTTTATTTATATCCATAATTAATTTATTACTGATTCCCTTACAAAAAAAACAACGTGAATCTAGGAAAGTTCACCTGCACTGTCCAGTAGGTATTTATTTTGGCTAAAACGTTACTGAATCAGTTAAAAGTTACGGAATCGTTTCGGATCATATTGTTCTAAATTAACCAATATTGTCCATGAATCGTATCGGCCACCACGAATCAGGACATGAATTGAATCGTTATTAAAAAGAATCGTTACACCCTTCGTATAATAGAATTTTCCATGTTAAATTTTCAGAATGAATTAGAAAGAATTATTTCACAAAAAAATGACTACATTATGAATTTAAAACAATAAAAATGCATCTTGGAGTGCCTACAAAGTGCTATAGAAATGTATTATTATTGCTAAGTTTATTTATTTACATTTTTGAAAAATGTTTAATTGATTCTGAAGGTACGTTGGATTTGGATTGAATTCTGTTTGCATTACATTGCATCTTCTGACCATTTTTGCGCTAAAATAAAAATAAAAAAATAATTAAATTAAATGACCAATTTTAAATGGAACATATTTTTCAAATAGAATAATTTGCGGTATCATCGATGTGTGGATTCTCATTATAGTAACAAACACTTATCAATAGTAGGTGGGTTAATGAA
Organism: Dunckerocampus dactyliophorus; assembly: GCF_027744805.1. NCBI lineage: Eukaryota > Metazoa > Chordata > Actinopteri > Syngnathiformes > Syngnathidae > Dunckerocampus > Dunckerocampus dactyliophorus. Next base: position 7,539,835 of record NC_072833.1, read on the forward strand.
TCAAAAACTTTGGACAAAATGTTGCACACAAACAAACAAAATCACAATAACCTGACCACAATGACTTCTATTGTTAACTAATGCCAAAATGTAACCTCATTTAATGACAACTGTTTGTTTGACCACGACTGATTAGCATTCAAACTAAACCGAATCAACCGAAAATGGTGAGAAAAATACCATAAGATACCGTACCATTTGTGAGCCAAAAGGTTGACATTGGAAAGTTTTTAATTATGAAAAAGGTTTTCAACCCTGGAGAGCGCTTCCACTATATTGCCTCAATGTGTGCCAGTGAGTCGTTATTAATCTATTTAGGAGCAAAGGATATGTTTAAAGATCCATTCCAAGCATCATCATTCTTCATTGTCAAGCTTCTTTGATTATCTATGTGAAAATGTGTCAGCTCTGACACTTAATGGCATTTGTCATGTCTAACACAGAATAATGAGCTTGGGGATGATTCAGCAGAGAGCCATTAAAAGGGGGGCGGGGTGGGCGGGTTGTGACTGCAGGGCTTCTCTGCATGCACCTTGTGTGAGCCAGTGGTGCCATCAAGTGGCTGCCTGGGATGGACCACTTTGTATCTCCAGACAGCACCTGCTCACCTCTGTCGTTGCCGCTGGCATACTGTAGAGGTTTGCTCTTGTCGATGCTGTTGAAGCTCTGGCTGCGGCGGTTCAGATTGGATGATCCCGGACTCCTGGAGGCCCCGCTGCCTGCAGCAGGTACCCTGGAGGGTCCTGGTAACCTGGAGGGACATGAGGGCTTTGGGTGAAACATAGTGTCTCCTGGTGCTACCTCTTTAAAGAAAGTGTGTGCCTAAAATGTGTTAAATAATAGTATGAATCTGTGCATTGAATTCAGATCATTCAAAATGCTTTGATAAATCTGGAGATGCTCTGTTAGTATGTTTGAGCTGAAGCTGCATGCGGTCCATTAGAAGTGTGGCCAACTGGATTTTAATTAGCCCACATAATATTTAAACATGAAACATTACGAAGAAAAGAGAAAGAGTTGAAATATTGAATTTTTGACGAATCTACAACCTTGTATCTGCGGTCTATGCAGGTACAGCATAATTGAATTTGACTTCTTTTCACCTTGCAGCAAAAGAGCAGACTTCAAACTGCATACGAGTCTTGAAATGGTGCAAAGTGATCAAGTAAAACCAGAGTTTTACATCATCGATCAGGATTTTGTTTGCTATGAAAGCATAAGTAAACAGTCAATGAAACATGACATCACCTTCTATAAAGGGTTAACTGCCTGAGGCCTCACCTGGCTTTGAAGGTAAATAGTTATTATCGTAATTATAACATTTGTCTTTGTTGTTAGCTCAATTTATAGATGAACTTTTTAAATGATATATTTTATATTTACATTCTCAGTTATAAGAAGGGTTAATTACACATGTTAGACATTTTTACACAGACAAATAAATCAACATTTTCCCTACTCGGATTTGAGGTTTTTGGATGACTTTAGGCCCAGTATGTAGTACACTTGTCGAAATGAAAAAATAACAGCACAGTCATGTACGTGAGGTTGGACTGAAAGAAAGGAAAGCAACGGAGCCAAGATGAACGGTTTTTAAAGCTGCTGTGTGTCACGAGTAAGCGGTTGCCTAGGGGGCGCTAACTTTCGAACATACTGCAAGCATTGTGTCCTGCCCTCTTCCAGCTTTGAACATGTAAACTACGACCCCTGTAACACACACACATGTGTATTAGTTATGTTTGTTGTCAACTAATGATGGCGATTTGACAAAGTTTAGTTACTAAAGCTAGCTATAATTGATTGTCTAGCCTATTGAAACAACAAAGTGACTGAACATAGTTGGTTGCTTCTCTGAGGCTGCTTTTGTGTGTGTGTGTGTACAACCTGTTAAACAACCTGTTCTGTTACACCAAAGCCGGTGACATGCAGCAGCTTCAAGGTGAGATATAAACACACGTAAACACACTGACTCCAAAGGGTTACTTAAAAGATACAAGAAAAGTCAATAATATCAAAGTGGCCCCCCCATAGCATTCTATAATTTGTCTCTATATGGCCCCGAGTGGAGAATGTTAGGACACCCGTCTTAGCCTCCTGCAAAAAACAAACAAACAAAAAAATCCAGACAGAAAATTGAAATAAAAAGGATCTCAACAACCCCAACACCGACACTACAGTAATAACAAAGGAAAAGGCTTTAATACAATGACAGATAATGAAATAAAAAAAATAATAAAAAACTAACTAGAAGGGGGGAAAACAAAGGCAAGGGTAGATGAAGGGAAGTGAGAGGGGAAAAGAAAGTAATGCAGACAAGGGAAAATGAGAGATAAACAGTGGGAAAATGAGCGAGAGATTGAGGCAATTTAGATGGAAATCAGAGGTAGTTCCTTTTATCATGGGATTCTTTCATCTCTCAAAATTCATGTTTGATTAATGCATCAGCAAAATGTGGCTTGGGGAGAGAAACACAAAGCAAACTGTGGACAGCAGTTTTGTGTTTCACGGTAGTCTTATGGAAGTGTGTAATGTTCAAAACAGTCTTGTTTTAGAAAAGTCACATGACTCAAAGGACAAAAGTATTTCGGTTGGCCATTGCACCTGCTCGGTGTCCCCTTTCCGGCCATGAAAGCTTCCACTCTCCTCATGGGAAACATTTAATGTGGTAATCATACTTGTAAATGGAGAATCAGCGCTCACTACCGCAGGGTTTTGGTTTGCGTGACTCTTGTTTTCCTGTGTGCAAGCAAATAGAGTGCTATCTCTGCAAGGCAGCAGTGCTGAGGCTAGTTGTCCATGCTGAGTGGCTAGATTAACCACCCAACAGGCTGCCGCTGGCTGCAGCATTGTTGCTGTCTCTCTGCAGCCGGAGAGGAAATATTCATCAGCATGGTGCCTCCTATTGTATCTTAGATTGACAGAGATGTGCAAAGGTCTCAGGTCAACAATAGGTTTGTTATTTTAGCTAGTAGTTTATTTGAATAGCATGCATAGAAACAAAAATCATAGAGCACTGTATTGTGGTTGTTTGTCCATCTGTTCGAGTTTGTAGGTTATATCCCGGGTTATGTTGGGCGTGGCTTTATCAAGATTCTCAACAAAATTTACTGGGTTCTTCCTTGGTCCGTGCACCACCCTTCTACATAATTTGCATAATCCCGCTAACTGTCTCGATCATACTATTTACTGCTGCGTAAAAGGCTGTTAAAACAACAAAGCTAGGATCCAGCAGGCTTTTGCACAATCCTGTACAAATACTCCACTTCCAGTTACACAGTCTTCCAGTCTTCATGACCTTAGTCCACATGAAAATTCATTTGTACAGTAGAATGCAGGGTGCATGCCAAAGCAACAGGGAGTGCCATGATAAAATGTAGTGCAATTTTTGTAAATTTCCAAAAATTGTGGCAAAAAACAGCAAATGGTAAATTCAAGAAAAGGGAAATTACTGCTGAACGTTACGTTACTAAACCCATCCATTTTCTATGCCGCTTCTCCTCATTAGGGTCGCGGAGGGTATGCTGGAGCCTATCCCAGCTGACACCCTGGACTGGTCGCCAGCCAATCGCAGGGCACATATATTCAAACAACCATTCACAATCACATTCATACCTATGGACAATTTAGAGTCGCCAATTAACCTAAAATGCATGTTTTTGGAATGTGGGAGGAAACCCGGAGAAAACCCACGCACGCATGGGGAGAACAAGCAAACAGAAATGCCCAACGGAGAACCCAGGTCTTCCCGATCTGTGTGGCCAACATGCTAACCACTAGACCACCGTGCGGCCTCACGTTACTAAGCCGATAAACCAAATTTAAAATGACTATTTTTATATACTGTATATTATATGAATATTAGCAAATTTAAAAGGAGCTAACAGAGTAAATTAGAACATTATACAGAGGAGACAAACCAAGCCAGCTGCCAAAAAGTATACTGGGAGTAGTAATAGTAGTAGTAATAATAGTACATTTAAAGTCAAAATTTGTTCATACCCTGGTCAAATTGTGAGTTGAAATATAAAAGAAAGTGACTGTAACATGTGTTGCACATATCAACAGAAAAAAGTTACATTTTGATGTGACATTTGAGGGTCAATCCAAAGGATCCTGGTAATTTCTAGCATAATTCAGAGCATTCTGATGAAAATGAGAACTTTGCCACTTTTTTCAACTAGCCTGTTCCGTTTCCATCTTAAAGGCAACCATTCACCAAATAAACAAATCACGTCAACTAACATTTTGACCAAGATTAACTGCATGTTATGTGGATGGAATAAATAATGAAAGCATCAGACAACTGGACCCTACTTTTTTTTTGTAAACAAGACACACCAAGAACAGTAATTTCAATATTTACCTTGTATTTTTCTTCTGTGAGGATCCTATTCCAGTATGGCCTGGAGGACTTGCATATCGCGCCGTGAGACTGAGAAGAAGAAAAGCAGAGTGTGGAGTGTTAACAGTGTTAAACCAGGAATGTGCCCAGTTTCTTAATCCAAGTCTTAATGCAATAATCTGATATAGAGGCAACATTCAGGCTGACAATGAAGGGAAAAACAGATAAGGGAGGAGGAGGAGGAAGCGTTTAATATTGCATGCCAGGAGGACATCTCCTTGATTTTTGCCATACACGTTATCGTCACATGCGTGTAATTATGACCACCATCATTCCTGAAATGTTAACAATCAATTTTGTGGTCGTATCTTTTGAGAAAAAAAATAAAATAACACCCACAAAAAACACAAACGCAGAGGAGAAGGAAATACCCGTGGCTGCTGTCAGAGTTTACGACACAACACTCACACAGTGAGTCATTCACGTCGATGGGAACCAGCACTGGCCACCACTCACGTTTGACAGGAAGTAGTAAAGCTAATGCAGAGCGCTTTATGAAGCAAGATGCTGCGTGGCTTTCATCGTCCTACGTACAATGTGGAAGTGAGGTAAAAACTGGTGAGGCGCTTGTTTACTCCAATGGCTAAATGCACTGTGTTTACTGGCTGACTCGCAAAGCATTTAAGTGGTTTTCTCATTCTTTCTTTCTCACATAAAGTGACTAATCTGATTGCCATGACTGGATAGGTAAGGTCTTTAGATACTTAGAGATAGGCATGGGCCAGTATGAGACTCTGACGGTATGATAACTTTTGGCCAGTGGTCACCAACCTTTTTGAAACCAAGATCCCTGGTCTCGGCCGTGAACCTGCACAAGAACTAACACCCTACATATATACAATATATGCTTTGTGTTATTGGTTGTTGGTTGAAATATTTTCAGCTATTTCTCATATCTGTATTTTTATAATTTTTGCTGTTTTAAAAAAAAATATTTTGTTTCTGCAGTGATGCAATGACAAATGAGCCACGGGCCGGAGATGGCCCCTGAGCCGCACTTTGGGCCCCCCTACACTCCTACTTCTGTGGCTCTTGGTCCGGGTTGGGGTCGGCTTCATGAGCAAACTATTTAGGAAATTATTTTTAAAGGTGCACGTCTGTGGAGTTATATTTGTGCCTTAACTTTGAGGTAGCAAAGGCAGACTTTGAGCCCTATTAACGTGCAATAATTACTGTTGTCTTTTTTATTGCAACTTTTTCATGTTGAGCACATAAATGAAGCCATATAAACAATGAACATTCGATATAATTCTATTATTAGATTTGAAATTCATTTAAGTCAGAAGAAGGAGGAAGTAACACTACGATTAAGATGTACTCTTGCTCTGGCAACTAGGAACAACCGGTTCTCTGTTGTCTGCATTAAGTGAATTAAATGTACTGTGCTACTGGGTGAAGCACTGCTGCCCTTGCGTATTTCCTGCATCTATGGTTAGTGTCCTTGCATGAAAATTGGCATAAAATGTACAATAAAAAAGGGCCTATCTGACAGTATAGCATGCTATAAATAGAAATAATCAGTTTCATTGTCATATTTCCCCCCAAAATGACAACTAAAAGTGCATAATCACTCACCAGTATCCTAAGTAATGTCCTTTTTGTGACACAAAGTGATGTATCAAGAGTCTGAGAGTGTGTGTGCAAAATTTCAATTCAATGCATAACTAATGTCCATTTCTCATTACCATATACAGGTATATCCATGCATACTCTGGAGGTAGAACAATTAACCTCCAATTCAAATGACCTTGTGATAAGCGCCGAGCCATTATGCACCGTTTCTAATTGACCTTGCAGGTTTTAAGGATGTAGTGACATTGCAAATGAGCTCCAGAGTTGACTGCAAATGCGAGGAGGTATCTCATTACAGTCATCAGCAGCTATACAATATGAAGCTAGTAAAAAATAAAAAATCTGAAGTATTACTGGATCATCTCCTCAGATCCAACTGAAAGACTTGGAAGATTTGTGGCGGGGATGTTTCAAAGATATCAACCAACTCATGCAGGAATTCTCTCCAAAGTCAGCAGCGGTGGTCGATTTGGATGAAAGTGCAGTCTACACTTGAAGGATGACCACAGACTCGAGCAGCATGTATCCAGCCAATATTTAAATTCTTTGAAATGATGAGACATCAGGCAACACAGGGTTAACTGGACTAATGAGACATTTAGAGCACATGCTCGACACTATAGGCTAAGAATCAAAGGGATGGGTTTTTAGACTAAAACACCCAGAAGTGAGCTGCAAAAGGGCTTTAGGATCTGGGAAGGAACCCACCAGATACGCTCCAGTGCTGATACTGTGCAATGACAACCTACAATGGTGAATTAAAGGTCCCATATTACAATATTTTCCAACAACTGTATCGTAAATGTACGCATCAGAGGTGTTGGCCCAAATCTAGCCTTGATGCTGGAATTTAGACAGTTTAAAATGCTTTTATTAAGCCCAACTGGGAACACATTATTTTGTGTGTTTGCAGCAGGTTTAATACTAAAAAGTTGCACCTGTTTCCGACTATTGTGCGTTTTATCCACTTTTTACATATACACTGTAACTTCCAATGTATTAGATGCTATATATCACATAGCAATGCTAGCATAGCTATGTGAGCTATTTGCTGAAATGATCAAACGTACAGGTCCCATGTCTGTAGCTGAGAGACAGATAGCTGGCAGAACTCCAGGCTTTATTTTAAGATGTGTAGCAAAGCCTGATTTTATTTGTTGTCCCTGAAGCCTGGACATATACAAGCCTCATCTAGTTAGGGGGGAGGCATGGGGCATATCATGTCCCTATCATGTTCCTTCTTGATGTGATAAAAAACGAAACTTCAAAACCAACTACTTGAGCACAGCTTCTTTCAAAAGTGGAGCAAAACGTGAGAGCTATGATAGATCGGTGATTTGTTGGTCAACAATATGCTCATTAAAAACTCAATTTGCGTAATAGAGGGCCTTTAAGATAGCTAACCATATCAAGTCTACCTTAGAAATCTTACATTTTTACTCACAATTTCTACCAATCATACAAAGCAAATGTCAAGGAGAGAAGTATCAGATTGTATCAGATTGTAACTACCAGGAAATTAAAACTAATAGTCATCCTAATCATATGACAAACCAACCAACCACCAGCAAAACAACCACTTCATGATAGCATTGATGCTATTAAGTCCTTATTTGGATTAACATAGATGGCCATTACTCGGACCCAACCAACACACATTGCAACTGTACCTCGGCGATGAGTCGGGCTTGGTGGCTCTCCCGTAGGGGGAGCGACTCTTCCTGTCACGAGACACAGCAGTGGGCAGGCGAGACGAGCGCCATACCAAGGGGTCACCTTGTCCACCCCTGGACATGTCGAGTTCAAAAGAGAGGGTTTTGTTGTTCCTAACCAGAGCCCGCTTTGGTGCCCTTTTGCCTTGAAGAGTGCACAAAAACTCTGCTGGCTCTGAGATGTCGCACTCCATCCAAAAGGGGGAGTCTCCCTCTGGATGTACACATATAACCCCACACATCCCATCCCTTGCCCCAGAGACACCAGTGAGGCGAGCAGGTGCTGTCTATAGAAAGCAGCTCCATAGTCCAACTGTAGATTTGCAGGATGCCTAACGTGTGAGAGCAAATGTGTGTAAATGTGCCAGACAGATAATTTGATCACTGAAAAGCCTTTAACATTTCTCATTTTCCTCATATATATTTTGCAGCTATTTAGAAATGCTAATTATCCACGGCTCGCAGCAGCTCAAAGGGATTCATCATCGAAAAAGAAAATAATTAGAAGATTTGGTGATTAGATTTAATCCAATTTCTGAAGAAGAAGAAGCCAAGCATGACATCTCAGAAGAAGACCATTATCTACATGTATTCATCAAATGAATTCCATACCCAAAATGCCACATTTTGGACAACAAAATGCATTAGCAGGAGGTAAAGTGCAGGCAAAAGGAACAGGTGGCGCTTTAAGGACTAACCATAAGGCCATTTTAGCCAGAAGAGTTTATTTGTAGAAAACGCATGTCAATAACAACGATGGCCAATGAGGACATTGGGAATTATATGTGTAGTGTGGCAAATAAGACCAAAAACAATAAATTATGTTTACGATATAAATCATAAAAGTCACCTCAGGTAAGGCGATAAAATGCTGGGTTTGCGTGGTACGGTAGGGTAAGGTTAATTTGTTTCGAACATGCTTAACAAGGTACATTAAGAAACATCCCTTGGTTACATTTGCACAATTCATCATGTCCAAAAATGAATGGGAAGAAGCAGAGCTGATTTAATCCTACCCCTTTTCCATATCTGTTACTGATAATTCATTCACACCATATCTTTTACATGATGACACAATATTTAATTTGCTTACATTTGATCATTTAAAGGCAGTTCACTTCCTGTGTCGCCATTGTGAATGAAAACCGAGTCCCCGGCGACGCATGCTATCGACTCATCTGCATCTAATGTTGGGCTCACGCACTTGTGATCATCTGGCTGATTCACGCTCGCTACCACACAGCCTTAATGATTACATTATTATTCTCAGGAATGGGAATGTTGGGGCGTTGTACAGTCTTGATAATTCACAACGAAGCGTCACTTTCCTTTACCCAAACCTCACTGTTTGCATAGATGCACTATCGTTCTCCACCTGTTCTAAGGGTGGGATAGGGAGGTTGGGAATGTCAGGCAGCTGCGCCCTACTAACTTCTTCCCCACATATAGAATGTAAAACACAGGACTCAGCACGGAACCAGCATCACACTGCTAAATGGAGTAAGGCTAAAAGCCCTGGACAGTATCTAGTCACTGTCATTTGTCTCATTGCAAAGATTTCATTGCACACAGACTATGCCGTGGGCTCACTACACACAGAGTCAAGAAAGAAGGCAGCGTAGTAACTTGATCTAATGCCAGGGAATGCTGCTCATGTATGGCATGTTAGGCCTTTAGATGCTCCTCTGCAAACTGTCTATTTACATCACTGGGCTAACAGCTTGCTTTGCTTCGGTTGCTTTTAACTGTTAGCTGCTCAACATGGACACTGTTGGGTGCCTGTCTTGATGTTACACCAGCCTTTTTGAATTGAAAAACTACAGCAGGCCTCAACTCTCAGGGTGATTCCACTCAAGTGTCGCTAAAGGCTGGTTATTTTCAGGAAAATCAAATAATATATGTTGTTCTTACTGTTCTGTAGACCCAGTTGTTCTCAGTTATTTTCTGTCATGCCCCCACTGGGGGACATAAATGTTTTCATGCCCCCCCATTTTAAATACTATTGAGAAACTGATAATATTTGTTTATTTATCTGTACTGTACAGACTGAACTCAAAACTGAAACCAGCGAAATGAAACAAAATGGAGAGCAGTGACGCATACAAGCGTATTCAACAGCCAAACTGCATGCTGAGTATGAGAAAGTCAGACAGCCCCCTCGACAGTTCACCACGCCTCCCCCCAGGGTGCTCCGTCCCACTATTTGAGAAGCACCGACTTAAATAAAGAGTGGCATGATGGCATTATCTACAGGGGGAAAATACTTCCGCAGAAGGCTCACTAGTCAATTCACTCAACATTTTACAGCAGGAAGATGCTTTGACAAGATGTGATGTTGTGTAACTGTATGCTTTGAAAGTACACACACTTAATTGATTCAAAATGTGTTCAATAACTGGGAGAGGCATATTATAGGGTTTACGGTGACATTTTTTATGAGTGTGGCCGTTATTTGCGGTTTTTCAGCAACCATTTTTATTATAGCATATCTTGGCAAGGATCAATACTATAGAAATAAAACTTGAATATACTTTTGAGCAGCCGGTGTGTATCCATATATATATTTGCAATCCAGTAAAAATGACTCATCACGCGTCCATTATTGTCATTATTGTGCCTTGCCAAACTCAAACGTAGACGTGGTGGACATGGTCTGGGGTTGTGAGACTGCTGCTGACACTGGAGAACTGTGGTTCATTGAGGGAAACATGACTTCCAACATGTATTGTAACATTGAGAAGCAGAGTATGATCCGCTCTCTCGGGGAACTGGGCCACATGGCAGTTTTCTAACATGATGATGAGCCCAAACACACCTCCAAGATGACAAAGCTCAGTAAGGTGAAGGTGATTGAGTGGTCAAGTATGTCTCCAGGCCTGAACCCAATCGGTAAATCTCAACAGACACTATGTTTCCATAGTTATGCTTCAGTAAGGACTTAAAATAATGACTGGACGATGGAAACAAGGTGCATTGAGTTCTGGCTCAAGCCACACAAGCTATTAAAGTGTACCTGGACTGCATCTCTTGCGACTTGAGGCTGCTGGCAGATGTTGCCGTGCTGCTGGTCTGCTGGCTGAGCTCCACCAGCGACTGGTAGTACTGCTGCTGTTGCTGCTGCTGCTGCTTGTAGCGGGACAGGATGAAAAAGAGACCGAGTATGCTCTTTAGGTTGCCATTCCTGATCTCTGCAGAAGCAAACACCAAAAAGAAGGGTGATAAGTCCACGCAGTCTGAAAGTTTGCGGGCACAATATAAAACCAGATTTTCTTCTATCGAACTGCAACAGTTGATTTCGATGTGTGCAAGTACATCAACAAGTTTCAGCAACGCTTCTGCTTAGTATTAAATCAGTTTTTCCACTTCATAGTCAGCTAGTACTTGGAATTATCTGCTACTTAAGCAGAGAAGTTCAACCAAAACAGATGTTCTCACATGAGCCAGTGTGACTTATCCTGTTTATTTACAACTGAAGCTCTGCATGTAAATAATATATGACAAGGAACTATATCAACATTTCTGCTTTTGCATGAAGACAAACCAATTATGTGCAGACAGAAATGGTGGCGCCTTACTCAAAGAGCCCAGAAGGAGACTAGCATTTCTCCAACAACTAGTACTCCGTCCACAGTAGGACTCAAACCGAGACTGTTCGATTACAAAGCCCAAATTCTTACCGACTGAGCAACTGCACCAGAACGTCCTTAGGAAGCATACTGTAATGAATGCTTAATTTTTGAAAAGGGGATTTTTTTACCCTTTTCTGCGGAAAAAACAAGCACACTAACATCCACTTAATCTAAAGACAAGTCTGTTTAATGATACCGAGTGATAAGCAGATTTTGTAAACTTGTTGACACTGGAAAGGACTGCCTTGACAGGAGATTGTCAGCAGCACACAGCTTTTTCATTAAGCATGAGTCGGAGGCTGCCTTGGTGCAATGAAGAAAATTAAGTGTTTCTGCTTGGCCCGCGTTCAATGAAAATGTGCTTCTGAGGGGCCTTTAAAGTGGTTGACGTGCTTCCATTCAGTCTTTCTGCTTCTCATGATTTGGAGAGGTTATTTGGTGGGTTACAAAAGACTTTGAGGCATAGATTCAAGTACAGCCGGGTAATACAATGTAGAAGACAAATACTGCTCCAGCACCATAAATTCTACCTTTACCTACTTCATCAAGCTTATGGCTTCAATCCCCAGACAATACATGCCAGGCCAGGGTCTCTCATGCGTCTAGCTCTCTTTTATAGCACTCATGTCTTTCCTTTTGTGTCCTTGTTCTTGCTACTTTACTAGATAAACTAGACACAGTGTACTCTCCTGGTCATTCAATGTTGGAGTGTATTAAAAAATATGTGGCAGGTTTTTGATACGAGCAGGTCAAATAAAAAGGGGGTGTTTTCCTGAGATCTCTACTGCAGGGACCCTGAAATGTACAGACGGTAAGGTCTTGCAGGGTGTCAAGACTTTGTCCATTGAGGGCTGCATATAGAAACACATTTTGTGCATTGAAGATGCTAAAACAAATCCAATGTAGGTCAACATATGCTAGTAATATCTAACAAGGTAGTGTAATATCTAATATTAATATCTACTAATCCACTGCATTCATAATCAATTTGAGTTTTGGAATATGCCACGGGCTAATAAAAAAATGAGCTGCGTACCAAAAATGAACCCTGGGCCACACTTTGGACTCTCCTGATGCATGCGTTTCATGTGCTTTATATGAGCTTTTCAAGTGTAGGCTTATTTTGCTGATCTTTGTTGTCTTATTGTTATATTTCTATATTGTTAAATTGTTCACAAATTTGTTGATTTTTTTTTTCCCAAGTAAAAAGTATCAGTACATTACTTGTCATAATAAATAGGCTGCTTATCTGCTCTTAGGAACATAGACTGCACCAATATTGTCATTATATGTCATGTTTTATTAAATTACATGTACAATAATACTAAAGAAATGCAGCTTAAATCCTAAAGCAAAAGGAAGATGTGCAGAATGAAGCAAATAATAGAAGCCGTTGCTGTTAGGTAACCCAATAGCCCATTTATTTACAGTCCCACTTTGAAATTCCAGGCCTGCAGTGACTCACTTTGCTGTTTTTAGTAAGCTCCTGCTATCGGAGGTGGGCTGAACTGGATTTAGAGCCGTTCAGTGTGTCAAACTCCTGCACTATTTCTGCTGCAGGGGAGGTCAAGGACATGCTTGCGCCTTTCATGGAACAGTGCACGTGAGCACAACAGCAGCTGAAGACACTTTCAGCATGTGCACTTTAATGTGATTCTACAAGTATTTGTGTGTTAACAAATGATATTACAATTCATGTATGGCAGATCTAGAGAGAGACAGGCTGCTGGTTTCAGGGTAGTGAGTTTAGGCTCATGTGGGACATTTCCTTATTAAATGCTGGGAATGATGGAAGACGCATATGGTTGGACAACTGCAGAATGCTGTCTTTTTTGTCCAAAACAAAATGCAATAAACATACATAAAAACGTCCCACGGGGGCATGACAGATGTGGATGATAAATCCATGGAAAGAAATTAAGCGTTTCAAAGTAAGTATAAGTAATATTCATTACATCTCACCGGCATGGAGCATTTTCAGGATTGTACTACTTTTTTGATACTGCGAAGAAATGGCTGGTGATTAAGCCACACACATTTTCCACATCTAGAAATCAGAATGATAGTACACAGAATTCCACAATGCATCTGACTGCGTCATTGGTCCAGGTCTTACCTTCTGCTGAGAGCCCTTGTACATTCACTCCTCTGGCATCCAGGAAACTGAGGCATGCATCCACATTCTCAATCTGTAAGAAAAAAAAAAAAGAGGGCAATCAGCTCAAAAGTCAGCTGCAGCGAGACTGTTACAATACTTTATATTCAATGAGCTGAAATGTCTTGAGGGTGGAGGGCTTTAGGGGGACGGCGATGGCCGGCGTTATTAGCCATAAAGCACATCATTGTGTGGTTAATAGACCGATCCCCACATGACCCTGCGGTCCGCCTGCGTGACATACTGACCGCAGTGTATCGCTGCCTACACAAGCCGTGGTGCAAGAATACATTGGCAACAAGCGACAAGCATCTATTTGTGAATAAAATGCATATGCACACACCCACAAGGAAACATTAACAAATGAATGTGCCTTCTGCAAAGGCCTACTCACATTCATTTGCATTATTATGTGACAAACTTTTGCATTCCTTGACAGCAACAAACAGGCGGCTTCATTAGCATGTGGCTCCACTGCCAGCACCCCTCAGGAGGTCCTTTATGACGAGGTCAGAGGTGACAGTGCAGCGTGCCAAGGCCACACAAAGGGCAGGCAAGGGTGCTTCAGCCAGACGTCCAGCGTGCTGATTCATGCCCTTCATGCCGTGGTTAATAGATGCTAAATGAGAACAATGCAGTCCTGTATGCCTGAGAATGAGCCATTTGGGTTACTGAACAGAACATCGGTCTAGTAATGTGTATTTCTGCAACCTCAGCAACCGTGAGCATTAAAAGAGCCAATTGGGCCCGTTGACGCTAAATTAAAACCCACTTGAAGGTACAGCAACAAATACCTAAAAACTCAACTCAACTTGTGAAATCAATAAACTACAAACAGAGACAGGCTGACTTTTATTTCCATTCTTAACAACGCAAAACACACAATTATTTCAAAATGAACACAAATCAACTATAATATTACATGGCAACCGCCCAACCCCAACACAGAGCTTTGAAAGGATCATGATGGTGTCAGATATCGACAGTGTCAGTATCGGAGCGATACTATCCAAATGAGATCTATATTCTTGGTTCTGTTCAATGTATTTTGTTACAAATATCTGTGTGTTTGTTTTTTGTGATGTTCAGATTGCCCTGTGTTTTATTGTGACTATAGTCATAAGCAACAAATTAAAGAAAAAAAAAATCGCCAAATCACAGAAGGATCATGAAACATTTCAAGGTAAAAGTATCGGAATTAACATCGGTGTATCGGATCTATACCAAAATTTGCAGTATCGCCCAACCCTAGTAACTCGACAGACACAACAAAAACAGGCTGCTGCTTGTTGCCGAATCCTGTCTTAGCTGTTTGCTGCAGTTGATCTGCAGATGAAATGAATATGGTCATTATTAATATAAAAATAATGGAATGAAATATTATTTTTATGGCTATACAAGCACCCAGATGACTTACTTTGGCTTTTCTATTAATAACGTCTGCATCTGCGTGACACAACTTCAAAACACAACTTCAGCACATGTTGCACACATTTGCAAACATGCGCGTTCGTTGTGTGCTTTACCATGCCACATGCCACAAGTGCACGCTACAGCTCAGCAAAATGTATTGGCGGTCATTTTTTATTATAGTTTAAAACATTTATGGTGGCAAAAGGCTCACAGGGCACTTTGCATCTGTTCAGCAGGCTGCAAGTGGGTGTTTAATCGTTCATTAACACAAGGAAGGGGTGAA